>NC_135954.1:2853014-2883014 GCF_053455715.1 Rhinoraja longicauda | reverse complement strand
AGGCTAACTGGCTTGGTGTAATTGTCCCTAGTGTGTGTAGGGTCGTGTTAGTGTGCGAGGATCGCTGGTCGGCGCGGACCCGGTGGGCCGAAGTCTATCTCTGAACTAGACTAAACTAAACTGCCTCTCATCTGCCTTCACAGAAGATCGAGTTACACCAGCCTGGATCTGACTGTCAGCAGCTTAAGACATCACTGACACGTGGCCCTGTTTCTGATGGTTATTTACAAAACAGAGCCTACAATGGGTGTGCAGAGCACAATACCAAGGTAAGCTAATCCCCTCTGTCTGATCATGGTCCATATGCCTCCCATTCCCTGCATATCCGGGAGCCATGAATGAACCTTCTTAATAGCGACTATCCTATCCGCCTTCGCCACCGGCATTGAGGTCATGAGTTCTCAGGTTCTAGAATCAGAATTAGGCCATTCAGCCCATCTAGTCTACTCCACCGTTCAATCACGGCTGATCCATCTCTCCCTCTCAACCCCATTCTCCTGCCTTCTCCCCGTAACCCCTGACACCCGTACTAATCAACAATCTGTCAATCTCCACCCTAAAAATACCTGTTGACTTGGCCTCCACAGCCGTCTTGAGGCAAAGAGAAACTTTTTCACCCAGAGAGTTGTGAATCTGTGGAATTCTCTGCCACAGAGGGCAGTGGAAGCCGATTCACTGGATGAATTTAAGAGAGAGTTAGATAGAGCTCTAGGGGCTAGTGGAATCAAGGGATATGGGGAGAAGGCAGGCACAGGTTACTGATTGTGGATGATCAGCCATGATCACGGTGAATGGCGGTGCTGGCTCGAAGGGCCAAATGGCCTCCTCCTGCACCTGTTGTCTATTGAGTGTAGAGGTTGGGAGGTCACGTTGCAGTTGTACAAGATGTTGGCGAGGCTGCATTTAGAGTGTAGTATACAGTTCTGGGCACTGTGTTGTAGGAAAGATGTTGCCAAGCTGCAAAGGGTACGGAGAAGATTTACGAGGATGTTGCCAGGACTAGAGGGTGTGAGCTACAGGGAGAGGTTGAGTAGGCTGGGTCTCTATTCCTTGGAGCGCAGGAGGATGAGGGGAGATCTTGTAGAGGTGTACAAAATCATGAGAGGAATAGATCGGGTAGACGCACAGAGTCTCTTGCCCAGAGTAGGGGAATCGAGGACCAGAGGACATAGGTTCAAGGTGAAGGGGAAAAGATTTAACAGGAACCTGAGGGGTAACTTTTTCACACAGAGGGTGGTGGGTGTTTGGAACGAGCTGCCAGAGGAGGTAGTTGAGGCTGGGACTATCCCATCGTTTAAGAAACAGTTAGATAGGTACATGGATAGGACAGGTTTGGAGGGACATGGGCCAAACGCAGGCAGATGGGACGAGTGTAGATGGGATATTGTTGGCCGGTGTGGGCAAGTTGGGCCGAAGGGCCTGTTTCCACATTGTGTGACTCGACTGAGCGTTAGTGAGTAGATCAGATATAGCGAGCAGAAATATACTTGCCTTTTTCACCAAAGACTTGATTCTAAGACAACTATCTGCAAAGTGACTCAATTACAACAGAACTGAAGCTCATGAGTAATTTCTTTGAAAACAAATTGGCCGGTGGTAGATCAATGCAAATTATTTGGTGAATAAAAATCTAATACCTAATAACACATAAGATAATCGAGAGTCATAGAGTCACAGAGTGATACAGTGTGGAAACAGGCCCTTCGGCCCAACTCGCCCACACTGGCCAACAATGTCCCAGCTACACTAGTTCCACCTGCCTGCGCTTGGTCCATAACCCTCCAAACCTGTCCTATCCACTGTTTCTTAAACGATGGTATAGTCCCAGCCTCAACTACCTCCTCTGGCAGCTTGTTCCATACACCCACCACCCTCTGTGTAAAAAAGTAACCCCTTGGATTCCTATTAAATCTTTTCCCCTTCACCTTGAAACTGTGTCCTCTGGTCCTCGATTCCCCTACTCTGGGTAAAAGACTCTGTGCATCTACCCGATCTATTCCTCTCATGATTTTGTACACCTCTATAAGATCTCTCCTCATCCTCCTGCGCTCCATGG
Organism: Rhinoraja longicauda; assembly: GCF_053455715.1. Taxonomy (NCBI): domain Eukaryota; kingdom Metazoa; phylum Chordata; class Chondrichthyes; order Rajiformes; family Arhynchobatidae; genus Rhinoraja; species Rhinoraja longicauda. The sequence goes on along the minus strand of NC_135954.1, from coordinate 2,880,958 downwards.
AATAGAGACCCAGCCTGCTCAACCTCTCCCTGTAGCTCACACCCTCTAGTCCTGGCAACATCCTCGTCAATCTTTTCCAAACCCATTCAAGCTTGACAATATCTTTCCAATAATCCCAATTCAATGATGTAGATGACAAACAGCAACGGGCCTAGCACCGAACCCTGAGGCACGCTACTAGTCACAGGCCTCCAGTCCGAGAAGCAACCTTCCACCAGACACGATAGAATATCAAGTAGGAATGAACTGCAGAGGCTGGTTTAAACCGAAGGTAGGCACAAAATGCTGGAGTAACTCAGCGGGACAGGCAGCATCTTTGGTGATAAAGAATGGGTGACGTTTCGGGTCGAGACCCTTCTACGGACTGAAGAATGATCTCGAACCGAAAGTCTAAAGAAGGGTCTCGACCAGAAACGTCACCTATCCATGTTCTCCAGAGATGCTGCCTGACCCGCTGAGTTACTCCAGCATTCTGTGAAACGTCACCTATCCATGTTCTCCAGAGATGCTGCCTGACCCGCTGAGTTACTCCAGCACTCTGTGAAACGTCACCTATCCATGTTCTCCAGAGATGCTGCCTGACCCGCTGAGTTACTCCAGCATATTGTGTCTATCTTAGTGGCATATCAGTTCAGTTCCGTTTAGTTTATTGTCACGTGTACTGAGGTAAGGTCAAAAGGACATAAGTGATAGGAGCAGAATTAGGCCATTCGGCCCATCAAGTCTACTCCACCATTCAATCATGGCTGATCTATCTCTCCCTCCTAACCCCATTCTCCTGCCTTCTCCCCATAACCCCTGACAAAGATATTGTGAATCCATTTATCTCTGCCTTAAAAATATCGACTGACTTGGCCTCCACATCCGTCTGTGGCAATGAATTCCACAGATTCACCACCCTCTGGCTGGCTGGCTAGAGAGAGAGAGTGTGTGTGTGTGTGTGTGTGTGTGTGTGTGTGTGTGTGTGTGTGTGTGTGTGTGTGTGTGCGTGCGTGCGTGCGTGCGTGCGTGCGTTAGTGTTAGTGTGTGTTAGTGTGTGGGGACTGCTGGTCGGTGGGCCGAAGTGGGCCTACTAGATTAATTCCCGGAATGGCGGGACTGTCATATGTTGAAAGACTGGAGCGACTAGGCTTGTATACACTGGAATTTAGAAGGATGAGAGGGGATCTTATCGAAACATATAAGATTATTAAGGGGTTGGACACGTTAGAGGCAGGAAACATGTTCCCAATGTTGGGGGAGTCCAGAACAAGGGGCCACAGTTTAAGAATAAGGGGTAGGCCATTTAGAACTGAGATGAGGAAAAACCTTTTTCAGTCAGAGAGTTGTGAATCTGCGGAATTCTCTGCCTCAGAAGGCAGTGGAGGACAATTCTCTGAATGCATTCAAGAGAGAGCTAGATAGAGCTCTTAAGGATAGCGGAGTCAGGGGGTATGGGGAGAAGGCAGGAACGGGGTACTGATTGAGAATGATCAGCCATGATCACATTGAATGGCGGTGCTGGCTCGAAGGGCCGAATGGCCTCCTCCTGCACCTATTGTCTATTGTTTCTGCAAAGTATCTCTAAACCAAAAACTGGGGATATCTGAAAGGAAGCAGCTAGACACACACAGAGCTCAGACATTACCCAACGATCCCGTGCAGCACTGAATGATTCACTCAGGCTGGGTGAGATCACCACAAAATACTCAACACCCACTGGAGGTGCAGAGCAGGTTTAGCAGCTGGCTCCAGGGAACCTGCAAGACCTTGCTCTCGTCTGGAATTTAACCCCTAAATCACAACCAAAACACTGAAAGTAAACGCGCAGGTACAGCTTGCAGTGAGGAAAGCTAGTGGTATGTTGGCCATTCATAACAAGAGGAGTTGAGTGTAGGAGCAAAGAGGTCCTTCTGCAGTTGTACAGGGGGCTCTGGTGAGGCCGCACCTGGAGTACTGTGTGCAGTTTTGGTCTCCTAACTTGAGGAAGGACGTCCTTGCTATCGAGGGAGTGCAGCGTAGATTCACCGGGTTAATTCCCCCGGGATGGCGGGACTGTCATATGAGGAAAGATTGGGAAGGCTGGGATTGTATTCACTGGAGTTTAGAAGGATGAGAGGGGATCTTATGAAAATTATGAAAGGACTGGACAAGCCAGATGCAGGAAAAATGTTCTTAATGTTGGGGGAGTCCAGAACCAGGGGCCACACAGTCCAAGAATAAAGGAGAGGCCATTTAAAACTGAGATGAGAAAAAAACGTTTTCACCCAGAGAGTTGTGAATTTGTGGAATTCTCTGCCGCAGAGGGCAGTGGAGGCCAATTCTCTGAATGCATTCAAGAGAGAGCTAGATAGAGCTCTTTAGGATAGCGGAGTCAGGGGGTATGGGGAGAAGGCAGGAACGGGGTGAGTCTGTGGAATTCTCTGCCACAGAAGGTAGTTGAGGCCAGTTCATTGGCTATATTTAAGAGGGAGTTAGATGTGGCCCTTGTGGCTAAAGGGATCAGGGGGTATGGAGAGAAGGCAGGTACAGGCTACTGAGCTGGATGATCAGCCATGATCATATTGAATGGCGGTGCAGGCTCGAAGGGCCGAATGGCCTCCTCCTGCACCTATTGTCTATTGTCTATTAAACAAACACTAATCGTGTAGATTGGGGTTATCAAGTGAGCACCTCACTTCACGGGTGTTTGGTCGAGTTCGACCCCTGTCACCTCGGCACGGCTCAAAGTTGGTTCTGGCGTCTCAGAACCACCCCGCCTCAACACCTACCTCATAAAGGAAACTCCAGACAATTAATTCACTCCCACAAATGGACCTGCTGGAAGTGTACAACGATATACTTCTAGCAGGCAGCATGTCAGACTCTATGAGGAAGGGCAACATCACCCTGATCTACAAGCAGAAGGGGGAGATGAATGACTTAAGGAATTGGAGACCCATCACATTGTTGAATGTAGACTACAAGATCCTGTCTAAGGCCATCGCCAACCGGGTCAAGTCTGCTCTGGGACAGGTGATCCACCCGGACCAAACCTGTGCTGTACCTGGCAGGAAAATCTCAGACAGCCTGGTGCTGCTGAGAGATACCATTGCCTACGTGCAGGACAGACGGGTGGATGCCTGCCTGGTCAGCTTGGACCAGGAGAAGGCCTTCGACAAGATATCGCACACGTACATGAGGGACGTGCTCTCCAAAATGGGCTTTGGGGAGGGAATCAGGAAGTGGATACAACTGCTCTACTCTGATATCTGTAGTGCAGTCCAAATTAATGGGTGGGAATCAGACAGCTTCCCCGTCAGGTCTGGAGTCAGGCAGGGTTGCCCTCTTTCCCCTGTCTTGTTCGTCTGTTGCATTGAACCCTTTGCCGAATCCATCAGGAAGGATGCGAGCATAAGAGGAGTGACATTGCCAGGCAGTGGGGGCACTCAGGTCAAGGCCTCCCTGTACATGGACGATGTCGCCGTCTTCTGCTCGGATCCAGGGTCGGTCCGCAGACTGATCAGCGTCTGCGACCAGTTTGAGTTGGCCACGGGGGCCAGGGTAAACCGCAGGAAGAGTGAGGCCATGCTCTTTGGCAACTGGCCCGACCGATCTTCCATCCCCTTCACCATCAAGCCTGACTTCCTGAAGGTGCTGGGGATCTGGTTCAGGAAGGCTGAGGCATGTAACAAAAATTGGCTGGAGTGGATAGCCAAGGTGGGGAAGAAGCTGGAGCTGTGGAAGCAGCGCTCCCTCTCCATCACGGGGAAAAACCTGGTCATCAGGTGTGAGGTGCTCTCGGGGCTGCTGTACTTGGCGCAAGTGTGGCCCGTCCCTCCCTCCTACGCCACGGGGATCACCCGGGCCGTCTTCCGTTTCATCTGGGGGTCGGCGATGGACCGGGTGCGATGAGCCACAATGCACAAGTCGGCAGACAACGGGGGTAAAGACGTGCCCAACGTCGCCCTCATTCTGATGGCCACTTTCGTGTGTGGCTGCATCAGGCGGAGCATAGAGCCAAGGCACGTGGGCACCAAATGCCACTACCTGCTGAGGTTCTACCTGTCCCCGGTGTTGCGAAGGATGGGCCTGGCGCAGATGCCACGCAATGTGCCAGTCAGCTGGACATTGCCGAACCATCTGTCGTTTGTGGACAGGTTCTTCCGGACCAACACCTTTGACCACAAGTCCATCGGGCAGTGGTCAGCACGGAACGTCCTGCAGGCACTGCAGGGGAATGACTCCATGGATCCTGTGGCGTGGTTCCCAGAACAGACAGCCCAGCTTGTCTGGCAAAATGCCTCATCGCCAGTACTCACCAACAAGCACCAAGACCTGGCTTGGCTGGCGGTGAGGGGAGCCCTCCCAGTCAGATCCTTCCTGCACCGCCGGAACCTCACTACCAGCGCACGCTGCCCTCGGGACGGCTGCTACGGAGAGGAAACGGTGGCCCACCTCTTCAAAGAGTGTGGATTTGCCAGGAGAGTCTGGAGAGGTCTGCAGAGGTCCCTGTCACGATTCATTCCGAGCAGCTCCGTCACAGAGGACTCTGTGCTCTACGGACTGTTCCCAGGGACGCATTCCGAGACTGACATCGAGTGCTGCTGGAAGGTCATCAACTCGGTGAAAGACGCTCTTTGGTCTGCCCGATCCTTGTTGACCTCCCAGCGGAGCGAGCTGTCCGTCAAGGAATGTTGCCGACTGGCCCACTGCAGACTGCAGGAGTACGTGCTGAGGGACGCTCTGAAGCTCGGTGCAGCCAACGCCAAGGCCCTGTGGGGGAGGACCACAGTCTAGGGTCCTTCCGCTGCTGGACATGGGGGGCAGGGTGTGGTGGAGAGAGACGCCCCTCCAAATAAGGGATATGTATGTAAATGTATGTAAATGTCTAAGTAAATGCCTGTATTGAATATGTAACCTCCGGAAATGTCGGATGGGTTTGTTTAAAAATGATGTTTTGTAAATGATATTTATTACTTGAATAAAGTATTTTTGATAAAAAAAATAAATTAAAAAAAACAAATGCTGTAAACACCTGCATCCTTATCTGTAATTGTACGAACTCACGGAAAGTAGTTCACCAGCATAATCACGGGCCCGCCCCAACCCACTTAGCCCAAAACTTAAAGCCACATGCTAAATTTTCAGCTTAGCTTTTGTCACGTGTACAGTGAAAAGCTTTTGTTGCGTGCTATCCAGTCATCACATGATTATGACAATACATGATTATGTATTGCAAATGCAAATGCAAAAAACAAAAGCTTAATCCCTTCATAGGTTCACGTTATAGTCGTAGAATTGGGCAATTCGGCCCATCGAGTCTACTCCGCCATTCAATCATGGCTGATCTATCTCTCCCTCCTAACCCCATTCTCCTGCCTTCTCCCCATAACCCCTGACACCCGTACTAATCAAGAATCTATCTATCTCTGCCTTAGAAATATCTACTGACAGCCCTCTGTGGCAATGAGTTCCACAGATGAACCACCCTCTGACTAAAGAAGTTCCTCCTCCTCACCTCCTTTCTAAAAGAGCGCCCTTTAATTCTGAGGCTGTGCCCTCTGGTCCTAGACTCTCCCACCAGTGGAAACATCCTCTCCACATCCACTCTATCCAGGCCTTTCGCTCTTCTGTAAGTTTCAATGAGGTTTCCCCCTCATCCTTCTAGTACAGCGAGTACAGGCCCAGTGCCAACAAACGCTCATCGTACGTTAACCCACTCATTCCTGGGATCATTCTCGTAAACCTCCTCTGGACCCTCTCCAGAGCCAGCACATCCTTTCTCAGATACGGGGCCCAAACGCCAAGCACCAAACCCAGGCCTCAACCTAGGAGTCAATATCACCAACGACTTCTCCTGGTCCACCCATACTGAAGCAACGACCAAGAAAGCACCAACGCCTCCACTTCCTTAGAAGGTTTAGGAAGTTTGGCATGTCCCCAACAACTCTCACCAACTTCTACAGATGCGCCAGAGAAACCATTTTATCGGGATGCATCATAGCTCAGTTTGGGAACAGCTCCATCCAAGACCGCAAGAAATTGCAGAGAACTGTGGACGCAGCCCAGACCATCGCACAAACCAACCTCCCTTCCATTGACTCCATCTACACCTCACGCTGCCTCGGCAAGGCCAGCAGCATAATCAAGGTCCAGTCTCACCCCGGCCACTCCCTCTTTTCCCCTCTCCCACCAGGCCAAACATAGAAACATTGAAAATATGTGCAGGAGGAGGCCATTCGGCCCTTCAAGCCAGCACCGCCATTCATTGTGATCATCCACAATCAGTAACCCGTGCCTGCCTTCTCCCCATACCCCTTGATTCCGCTATCCCCTAGAGCTCTATCTAACTCTCTTTTAAATTCATCCAGTGAATTGGCCTCCACTGCCCTCTGTGGCAGAGAATTCCACAAATTCACAACCCTCTGGATGATAATGTTCCTTCTCACCTCAGTTTCAAATGGCCTCCCCTTACAGAAGGTACAGAAGTGTGAAAACGCACACCTCCAGATTCAGGGACAGTTTCTTCCCAACTGATGGATGAGAGGGAATCTTATAGAGACGTATAAAAATATAAAAGGACTGGACAGGCTAGATGCAGGAAAAATGTTCCCAATGTTGGGGGTGTCCAGAACCAGGGGTCACAGTCTAAGAATAAAGGGGAGGCCATTTAAAACTGAGGTGAGAATAAACTTTTTCACCCAGAGAGTTGTGAATTTATGGAATTTGTGGAATTCTCTGCCACAGAGGGCAGTGGAGGCCAATTCACTGGATGAATTTAAAAGAGAGTTAGAAAGAGCTCTAGGGGCTAGCGGAATCAAGGGATATGGGGAGAAGGCAGGCACGGGTTACTGATTGTGGATGATCAGCCATGATAACAATGAATGGCGGTGTTGGCTCGAATGGCCTAATGGCCTCCTCCTGCACCTACTTTCTATGTTTCTATGTAACTCAGTGGGACAGGCAGCATCTCTGGAGAGAAGGAATGGGTGAAATCTGAAGAAGGGTCTCGGCCTGAAACGTTCCCCATTCCTTCTCTCAGAGATGCTGCCTGACCCGCTGAGTTACTCCAGCACTCTGTGAAACGTCACCTATGCATGTTCTCCACAGATGCTGCCTGACCCGCTGAGTTACTCCAGCACTCTGTGTCTCCCTTCGACTCTATATATAACCTGTGTGTGCTACGCAAAGCAACAAATTTCACACATAATAATGACATTTCAGTTGATCAATACACCAGATCAATACTGAGCACGGGCGTTACTCACGGAACACGTAGAGGGCGAGGAACACGCCCGCCAGCGAAAACCCCTCGAAGAAGCGCAGCGTGATGAACATGGTCACGTTGACGGAGAGAGCCAGCGTCAGGCCGAAGACCAGCACCAACAACACGGAGACCACCAGAACCAGCCGCCGGCCCACCCTGGGGACAACACGGGACAACGTTAGAGACGGAGACACACAGGGACACACAGGGACACAGGCAGAGACACGGAGAGGCAGGGACACACGGGACACACAGGCAGAGACACGGAGACCACCAGAACCAGCCGCCGGCCCACCCTGGGGACAGCACGGGACAACGTTAGAGACGGACACACATGGGGACACGGAGACGCGGGGACGCAGGGACACACAATAGACAATAGGTGCAGGAGGAGGCCATTCAGCCCTTCGAGCCAGCACCGCCATTCAATGCGATCATGGCTGATCACTCTCAATCAGTACCCCGTTCCTGCCTTCTCCCCATACCCCCTCACTCCGCTATCCTTAAGAGCTCTATCCAGCTCTCTCTTGAAAGCATCCAACGAACTGGCCTCCACTGCCTTCTGAGGCAGAGAATTCCACACCTTCACCACTCTCTGACTGAAAAAGTTTTTCCTCATCTCCGTTCTAAATGGCCTACCCCTTATTCTTAAACTGTGGCCCCTTGTTCTGGACTCCCCCAACATTGGGAACATGTTTCCTGCCTCTAATGTGTCCAATCCCCTAATTATCTTATATGTTTCAATAAGATCCCACACGGACAACACGGAGACCACCAGAACCAGCCGCCGGCCCACCCTGGGGACAACACGGGACAACGTTAGAGACGGAGACACACGGACACACAGGGACACGGAGAGGCAGGGACGCAGGGACACAGAGACATATACATAGAAAAATAAAAACATAAAAACATAGACAATAGGTGCAGGAGGAGGCTATTCAGCCCTTCGAGCCAGCTCCGCCATTCAATATGATCATGGCTGATCATCCACAATCAGTAGCCCGTTCCTGCTTTCTCCCCATACCCCTTGATTCCATTAGCCCAAGGATCTATAATCTAAATCTCCTGAAAACATCCAGTGAATTGGCCTCCACTGCCTTCTGTGGCAGAGAATTCCACAGATTCACAACTCTCTGACTGAAAACGTTTTTCCTCATCTCATTCTTAGACTGTGTGTGTGGCCCCTGGTTCTGGACTCCCCCGACATTGGGAACATGTTTCCTGCCTCTAACGTGTCCAACCCCTTAATAATCTTATACGTTTCGATAAGATCCCCTCTCATCCTTCTAAATTCCAGTGTATACAAGCCTAGTTGCTCCAGTCTTTCAACACATGACAGTCCCGCCATTCCGGGAATTAATCTAGTAAACCCACGCTGCACACCTGTACGTCTTTGGAGTGTGGGAGGAAACCGAAGAACTCGGAGAAAACCCACGCAGGTCACGGGGAGAACGTACAAACTCCGTACAGACGGCGCCCGTGGTCGGGATGGAACCCGGGTCTCCGGCGCTGCATTCGCTGTAAGGCAGCAACTCTACTGCCGCGCCACCGTGGATGAGGATGAGAGTGTGAAAGGGAGACAGCGAGTTTAAAGAGGTGAGGAGGGAGGGATGTGGCAGGAGCTGCCAAGCAATAGGACAAACCAGGTTGGGTCTCCTTCAAGAGAGGGTTAGAGTTAGCTCTCAGGGCTCAAGGAATCAAGGGATATGGGGGGAAAAGCAGGAACGGGGTACTGATTTTAGATGATCAGCCATGCTCACATTGAATGGCGGTGCTGGCTCGAAGGGCCGAATGTCTTCCTCCTGCACCTGTTTTTCCGTGTTTCTACTAGCTATGACAATTAAACCCTCCTCTGTGGATTGTCACCGTGTCGTGGTGGAGAAGCTCGTGTGGTCCTGAGATCCTGAGAGCGATGCCGTCTGGAGCTACGCTCCTGGTAGGGTCACCCATGGCGGTAAGGTCGAGGGGGAGGGAGGTCCCTGACAAAGAGCGATCCAACCAAGACCTCAACGGTGGAACAGGCGGAGGGAGGGAGGATGGCGGCCGACTTTAGTGGAGCGTCACAACGGCTGGGAAGGCGGATGGATGAAGGCTGCGACAGAAAAGGGTCCCCGGTCGTCTTGGACTCCACGCCACTGGATCCTGACCCAGATCTGTCAAGGACCGTGTGGTGGCTGTCTGTGCACCAGTCTCCCAACGTTAAACAAAGTCACGCACAGGAGTCCCACCGTATGGAGAGGACAGTCACACTCGCTTCGTGGTGTTTTGGCGTACAGCTTTGGTCTCCTAATCTGAGGAAAGACATTCTTGCCATAGAGGGAGAACAGAGAAGGTTCACCAGATTGATTCCTGGGATGGCAGGACTTTCATATGAAGAAAGACTGGATAGACTCGGCTTGTACTCGCTGGAATTTAGAAGATTGAAGGGGGATCTTATAGAAACGTACAAAATTCTTAAGGGGTTGGACAGGCTAGATGCAGGAAGATTGTTCCCGATGTTGGGGAAGTCCAGAACAAGGGGTCACAGTTTAAGGATAAGGGGGAGGTCTTTTAGGACCGAGATGAGAACGTTTTTTTTTCCACACAGAGAGTGGTGAATCTGTGGAATTCTCTGCCACAGAAGGTAGTTGAGGCCAGTTCATTGGCTATATTTAAGGGGGAGTTAGATGTGGCCCTTGTGGCTAAAGGGATCAGGGGGGTATGGAGAGAAGGCAGGTACGGGATACTGAGTTGGATGATCAGCCATGATCATATTGAATGGCGGTGCAGGCTCGAAGGGCCGAATGGCCTACTCCTGCACCTATTGTGTATTGACTGCCGATGATGGGGACAATTAAACACTCTCACCCAAGTGCGGTAAACCATACACAAATGCTCTATTCTAGGACATCACTGTGAGGTCTCAGGGAGATAGACAATAGACAATAGGTGCAGGAGGAGGCCATTCAGCCCTTCGAGCCAGCACCGCCATTCAATGCGATCATGGCTGATCACTCTCAATCAGTACCCCGTTCCTGCCTTCTCCCCATACCCCCTCACTCCGCTATCCTTAAGAGCTCTATCCAGCTCTCTCTTGAAAGCATCCAACGAACTGGCCTCCACTGCCTTCTGAGGCAGAGAATTCCACACCTTCACCACTCTCTGACTGAAAAAGTTCTTCCTCATCTCCGTTCTAAATGGCCTACCCCTTATTCTTAAACTGTGGCCCCTTGTTCTGGACTCCCCCAACATTGGGAACATGTTTCCTGCCTCTAATGTGTCCAATCCCCTAATTATCTTATATGTTTCAATAAGATCCCCCCTCATCCTTCTAAATTCCAGTGTATACAAGCCCAATCGCTCCAGCCTTTCAACATACGACAGTCCCACCATTCCGGGAATTAACCTAGTGAACCTACGCTGCACGCCCTCCATAGCAAGAATATCCTTCCTCAAATTTGGAGACCAAAACTGCACACAGTACTCCAGGTGCGGTCTCACCAGGGCCCGGTACAACTGTAGAAGGACCTCTTTGCTCCTATACTCAACTCCTCTTGTTATGAAGGCCAACATTCCATTGGCTTTCTTCACTGCCTGCTGTACCTGCATGCTTCCTTTCATTGACTGATGCACTAGGACACCCAGATCTCGTTGAACTCCCCCTCCTCCTAACTTGACACCATTCAGATAATAATCTGCCTTTCTATTCTTACTTCCAAAGTGAATAACCTCACACTTATCTACATTAAACTGCATCTGCCATGTATCCGCCCACTCACACAACCTGTCCAAGTCATCCTGCAGCCTTATTGCATCTTCCTCACAATTCACACTACCCCCCAGCTTAGTATCATCTCCAAATTTGCTAATGGTACTTTTAATCCCTTCGTCTAAGTCATTAATGTATATCGTAAATAGCTGGGGTCCCAGCACCGAACCTTGCGGTACCCCACTGGTCACTGCCTGCCATTCCGAAAGGGACCCATTTATCCCCACTCTTTGCTTTCTGTCTGTCAACCAATTTTCTATCCATGTCAGTACCCTACCCCCAATACCATGTGCCCTAATTTTGCCCACTAATCTCCTATGTGGGACCTTGTCGAAGGCTTTCTGAAAGTCGAGGTACACCACATCCACTGACTCTCCCCTGTCAATTTTCCTAGTTACATCCTCAAAAAATTCCAGTAGATTTGTCAAGCATGATTTCCCCTTCGTAAATCCATGCTGACTCGGAATGATCCTGTTACTGCTATCCAAATGCTCAGCAATTTCGTCTTTTATAATTGACTCCAGCATCTTCCCCACCACTGATGTCAGACTAACTGATCTATAATTACCCGTTTTCTCTCTCCCTCCTTTCTTAAAAAGTGGGATAACATTTGCTATCCTCCAATCCACAGGAACTGATCCTGAATCTATAGAACATTGAAAAATGATCTCCAATGCTTCCACTATTTCTAGAGCCACCTCCTTAAGTACCCTGGGATGCAGACCATCAGGCCCTGGGGATTTATCAGCCTTCAGTCCCATCAGTCTACCCAAAACCATTTCCTGCCTAATGTGGATTTCCTTCAGTTCCTCCATCACCCTAGGTTCTCCGGCCCCTAGAACATTTGGGAGATTGTGTGTATCTTCCTCAGTGAAGACAGATCCAAAGTAACGGTTTAACTCGCCTGCCATTTCTTTGTTCCCCATAATAAATTCCCCTGCTTCTGTCTTCAAGGGACCCACATTTGCCTTGACTATTTTTTTCCTCTTCACGTACCTAAAAAAACTTTTGCTATCCTCCTTTATATTATTGGCTAGTTTACCCTCGTACCTCATCTTTTCTCCCCGTATTGCCTTTTTAGTTAACTTTTGTTGCTCTTTAAAAGAGTCCCAATCCTCTGTCTTCCCACTCTTCTTTGCTATGTTATACTTCCTCTCCTTAATTTTTATGCTGTCCCTGACTTCCCTCGTCAGCCACAGGTGTCTCTTACTCCCCTTAGAGTCTTTCCACCTCTTTGGAATAAATTGATCCTGCAACCTCTGCATTATTCCCAGGAATACCTGCCATTGCTGTTCTACCGTCTTCCCTGCTAGGGCCTCCTTCCAGTCAATTTTGGCCAGCTCCCGCCTCATGCCTCTGTAATCCCCTTTGCTATACTGTAATACTGACACTTCCGATTTTCCCTTCTGCCTTTCCATTTGCAGAGTAAAACTTATCATGTTGTGATCACTGCCTCCTAATGGCTCTACCTCTAGTCCCCTTATCAGATCAGGATCATTACACAACACTAAATCCAGAATTGCCTTCTCCCTGGTAGGCTCCAGTACAAGCTGTTCTAAGAATCCATCTCGAAGGCACTCTACAAACTCTCTTTCCTGGGGTCCATTTCCAACCTGATTTTCCCAGTCTACCTGCATGTTGAAATCTCCCATAACCACCGTAGCATTACATTTTTGACACGCCAATTTTATCTCCTGATTCAACTTGCACCCTATGTCGAGGCTACTGTTTGGGGGCCTATAGATAACTCCCATTAGGGTCCTTTTACCCTTACAATTTCTCATTTCTATCCATACTGATTCAACATCTCCTGATTCTAGGGTGGACAAAAGGCTTCTGGCACAGATTGGCCATCACAAAAACACGGCACTTACCAATCGGCCAGACATCCGTTGACGAGGTAACCGATGATCAGCCCAACCAGCAGCGAAAACTTGGCGATGTGGACTTTCCAAGATGCATCGCAAACCAGGTTCCACTGCAGGAGACGAACAAGAACATCATTAGCATCATTTCCCTCTGTGAAAAAGTTACCCCTCAGATTCCTATTAAATCTCCCCCCCCCCCCCCACCTCACATTAATCCTATGTCCTCTGGCCCTCGATTCCCCCACTCTGGGCAAGAGACTCTGTGCATCTACCCGATCCATTCCTCTCATGATTTTGTACCCCTTTATAAGATCTCCCCTCATCCTCCTGCGCTCCATGGAATAGAGACCCAGCCTGCTCAACCTCTCCCTGTAGCTCACACCCTCTGGTCCTGGCAACATCCTTGTAAATCTTTTCTGTAGTCATTCCAGCTTGACAACATTTACGAGATCTATTCAATAGACAACAGGTGCAGGAGGAGGCCATTCGGCCCTTCGAGCCAGCACCACCATTCAATGTGATCATGGCTGATCATCCACAATCAGTACCCTGTTCCTGCCTTCTCCCCATACCCCCTGACTCCGCTATCTTTAAGAGCTCTATCTAGCTCTCTCTTGAAAGCATCCAGAGAATTGGCCTCCACTGCCTTCTGAGGCAGAGAATTCCACAGATTTACAACTCTCTGAGTGAAAAAAGTTTATCCTCATCTCGGCTCTAAATGGCCTACCCCTTATTCTTAAACTGTGTGGCCCCTGGTTCTGGACCCCCCAATATTGGGAACATGTTTCCTGCCTCTAGCGTGTCCTCTCTTCCTCTGGTGATTTTATATACCTCTGTAATATCTTTGATGTTGGTGAGGGGTGTGCATTTTCCAGAAATTGCTTTGAATTTGCATATTAGCTCACCGCGCCTAAACCACAAACATCCCAAAGTTCACAACTGTGGGCAGGGCATTAGGTACTGGGTGAGGGGTGACCTGCTGTTCAGATTTATTATTGTCACGTGTACCGATCAACAGTTAAACGCTTTGCTGTGCACGCTGTCCAAACAGATATCGCCATACGTAAATACAATCAAGTCAAACGCAAGTGTGTGGGGAAAAAAACAGCAGACGCTGGTTAAATTCGAAGGTAGACATGAACTCCTGGAGTAACTCAGCGGGTCAGGCAGCATCTGTGGAGAACATGGATAGGTGACGTTTCACAGAGTGCTGGAGTAACTGAACGTCACTTATCCATGTTTTTTGGCGACTGCCGGCGACTGTCAAAGTCGTAGCAGATCGCCAACATTTTCATTTACCCCACGACAATGTGGGTCAGGCAGCATCTCTGGAGAGAAGGAATGGGTGACGTTTCGGGTCGAGACCGTTCTTCAAACTCAATGGGTGATGTTTTGGGTCTGAAGAAGGGTCTCGACCCGAAACGTCACCCATTCCTTCTCTCCCGAGATGCTGCCTGAGCCGCTGAGGTACTCCAGCATTTTGTGTCTGCCTTCAACTCAAGTATAGTAGTTTAGTTTAGTTTAGAGATACAGCGCGGAAACAGGCCCTGTCGGCCCACCGGGTCCGCGCCGCCCAGCGATCCCCGCACACTAACACTATCCTACACCCACTCGGGACGATTTTTACATTTACCAAGCCAATTAACCTACAAACCTGCACGTACGTCTTTGGAGTGTGGGAGGAAACCGAAGATCTCGGAGAAAACCCACGCAGGTCACGGGGAGAACGTACAAACTCCGTACAGACGGCGCCCGTAGTCGGGATGGAACCCGGGTCTCCGGCGCTGCGTTCGCTGTAAGGCAGCAACTCTACCGCTGCGCCACCGTGACCGCCCCACAATAGGTAGCGCATAGGCGAAGATACAGGGTGCAGAATATAGTTCTCAGCATCGTAGCGCATCAGTTCCAGAGACAAAGTCCAATGTCCGCAATGGGGTAGAGGTGAATCGGACAGCACTCGAGCAGATATGGCCGCTAATGCCTCCATCTAGTTTGGTTCATTGTCAGGTGTACTGGGCGGCACGGTGGCGCAGCGGTAGAGTTGCTGCCTCACAGCGCCAGAGACCCGGGTTCCATCCTGACCACAGGTGCTGTCTGTACGGAGTTTGTATGTTCTCCCTGTGACCACGTGGGTTTTCTACAGGTGCTCCAGTTTCCTCCCGTGTTCCAAAGACGTACAGGTTTTGTAGGTTAATTGGCATCTGCAAACTGGGGATTGAACTAGTATATCAACCACTGTAGTTCATTTGTTAGTGTGCGGGGATCGCTGGTCGGCATGGACTCGGTGGGCCGCAGGGCCTGTTTCCGCGCTGTATCTCTAACCTAAACTAGCGCATCCTTCCTCAGATACGGGGCATAAAATTGCTCGCAACACGGGCGGTCACGGTGGCGCAGCGGTAGAGTTGCTGCCTTACAGCGAATGCAGCGCCGGAGACCCGGGTTCAATCCCGACTACGGGTGCTGTCTGTACGGAGTTTGTACGTTCTCCCCGTGACCTGCGTGGGTTTTCTCCGAGATCTTCGGTTTCCTCCCACACTCCAAAGACGTGCAGGTTTGTAGGTTAATTGGCTTGGCAAATGTAAAAATTATCCCTAGCGGGTGTAGGATAGGGTTGATGTGCGGGGATCGCTGGGCGGCGCGGACCCGATGGGCTGAAGGGCCTGTTTCCGCGTTGTATCTCTAAAGTGATACTCCAAATGACCAGCTGCAAGGCCAGCAGCATAATCAAGGACCAGTCTCACCCCGGCCACTCCCTCTTCTCCCCTCTCCCATCGGCAAGAGGTACAGAAGTTTGAAAACACACACCTCCAGATTCAGGGACAGTTTCTTCCCAGCTGTTATCAGGCAACTGAACCATCCTACTACAACCAGAGAGCAGTGCTGAACTACTATTGACCTCTTTGGTGACCCCCAGACTATCCTTGATCGGACTTTCCCTTGCACCAAACGTTATTCCCTTGTCAAGTATCTGTACTCTGCGAACGACTCGATTGTAATCACGTATTGTCTTTCCGCTGACTGGTTAGCACGCAACAAAAGCTTTTCACTGTACCTCGGTACACGTGACAATAGACTGAGTGAATCAAAGACTTGTCCCACCCCGGTCATTCCTTCTTCTCTCCGCTCCAGTCCGGCAGGAGGTACAGAAGCTCGATTGAGAATGATCAGCCATGATCACATTGAATGGCAGTGCTGGCTCGAAGGGCCGAATGGCCTCCTCCTGCACCTATTGTCTATTGAAAGTGCACACCACCAGACTCAGGAACAGCTTCTGTACCCCTCTGTTATCAGGCTTCCGAACAGCCCATCCATTACATAGAAACATAGACAATAGGTGCAGGAGGAGGCCATTCGGCCCTTCGAGCCAGCACCACCATTCAATGTGATAATGGCTGATAATCCACAATCAGTATCCCGTTCCTGCCTTTTCCCCACATCCCTTTATTCCGTTAGCCACAAGAGCTAAATCTAATCTCGGGCACTGTCCGATTCACCTCTAAAATTGGCTGAGTGAGAGCTTTTCACTGTACCTCGGTACATGTGATCACAAACTAAAACGGAGCCTATGATCAGCCGTTATCACAATGAATGGTGGTGCTGGCTCGAAGGGCCGAATGGCCTCCTCCTGCACCTATTTTTCTGTGTTTCATTGAGCTGAGCATGAGTCTGTGAAAACGTGGCTCAATTTGCAAGCGTTTTTAAAAGCATGTTGCTGGTCAAAGAAACACAGAAATGTAGAAATAAAGAAAATAGGTGCAGGAGGAGGCCATTCAGCCCTTCGAGCCAGCACCGCCATTCATTGTGATCATGGCTGATTATCCACAATCAGTAACCCGTGCCTGCCTTCTCCCCATATTCCTTGATTCCGCTAGCCCCTAGAGCTCTATTTAACTCTCTTTTAAATTGTCAGTTTATCCAACCAAAGGTCTAGGAGAAAAATCTGCAGATGCTGGTTTAAATCGAAGGTAGACACAAAATGCTGGAGTAACTCAGCGGGTCAGGCAGCATCTGTGGAGAACATGGATAGGTGACGTTTCACAGAGTGCTGGAGTAACTCAGCGGGTCAGGCAGCATCTCTGGAGGGAAGTAGACCGAGTCTGAAGAAGGGTCTCGACCCGAAACATCACCCATTCATTCTCTCCCGAGATGCTGCCTGACCCGCTGAGTTACTCCAGCATTTTGTGTCTGTCTTCCAACCACAGGTCGGTCAGACGGAGGTTTGAAACAGTTTAATTGGCATCCCCTGACAGACGTGTGGAATCTGGGGCTAAAATAAGCTCCATTAATGTAACGCGGAGAGTCGGCAGTGGTTCAGATGGCTTGTCCTGGGATGGGAGCCAGAGGCTAATTAATAGCTGGTCTGCACAGAATTACCACCCTTGTGTCCCACTCCACAGACTGCAGTGTTCAACTCTTCCCCACTCCCACCCACCCGCACGCCCACATCGGCCAACGAGTCCCATCTACACCAGTCCCACCTGCCCTTCGGCCCACCGAGTCCGCGCCGACCAGCGATCTCCGCACACGAGCTTCATCCTACACACACGAGCGACAATTTACCATTTTACGGAAGCCAATTAATCTACAAACCCGCACGTCTTTGGAGTGTGGGAGGAAACTGGAGCACCCGGAGAAAACCCGCGCAGGTCACGGGGAGAACGTACAAACTCCGTACAGACAGCGCCCGTGGTGGTCGGGATGGAACCCGAGTCTCTGGCGCTGTGAGGCAGCAACTCTACCGCTGCGCCTCATATTTCAGTAGTCCCTGCAAACTTACCGACCACGCCCTGTGCATTTCTGCAAGTCTCACTCACCTCCGAGAGAGCGGTGGACAACTAACTGGGCAGCAGTCCACACTCTAAAAACGTGCAGGTTTATAGGTTAATTGCCTTCAGTAAAATTGTGAATTGTCCCTAGTGTGTGTAGACGAAGGGCCTGTTTCCACGCTGTATCTCCAAACTAAACTAGTGCGCAGTGGCTCAGCGGTAGAGTTGCTGCCTCACAGCGAAAGAGACCCGGCTGCGATCCCGACTACGGGCGCTGTCTGCAGTTGTACAGGGCCCTAGTGAGACCGCACCTGGGTTACTGTGTGCAGTTTTGGTCTCCAAATTTGAGGAAGGATATTCTTGCTATTGAGGGCGTGCAGCGTAGGTTTACTAGGTTAATTCTTGCAACGTTGTGTTGCAAGAATGAGGAAGTCTCGCAGTTTTTACACTTTAGAGATTCGGCGCAGAAACAGGCCCTTCGGCCCACCGAGTCCAAACTGGACCCAATACTACACCAAGAGGCAGCGCACTAGGAACAGGCCCTGGTTAACTACGTTAATTCCCGGAATGGCGGGACTATCATATGTTGAAAGACTGGAGCGACTAGGCTTGTATACACTGGAATTTAGAAGGATGAGAGGGAATCTTATCGAAACGTATAAGATTATTAAGGGGTTCGACACGTTAGAGGCAGGAAACATGTTCCCAATGTTGGGGGAGTCCAGAACAAGGGGCTACAGTTTAAGAATAAGGGATACGCCATTTAGAACTGAGATGAGGAAAAATATTTTCAGTCAGAGAGTTGTAAATCTGTGGAATTCTCTGCCTCAGAGGGCAGTGGAGACCGATTCTCTGAATGCATTCAAGAGAGAGCTGAATAGAGCTCTTAAGGATTCTGGGGATATGGGGAGAAGGCAGGAACGGGGTACTGATTGAGAATGATCAGCCACGATCACATTGAATGGTGGTGCTGGCTCGAAGGGCCGAATAGCCTACTCCTGCACCTATTGTCTATTGAATCTGTGTAAAATGCATGGAAATGCAGGGGTAGGACAACACCAGAAAATATTTTTTAAAGACATTTAGATAGGTACATGGAGGTAACTTTTCCACACAGAGGGTGGTGGGTGTATGGAACAAGCTGCCAGAGGAGACTATCCCAACGTTTAAGAAACAGTTGAACAGGTATACGGATAGGACAGGTTTGGAGGGGTCTGGGCCAAACGCGGGCAGGTGGGACTAGTGTCGATGGGACACGTTGGCTGGTGTGGGCGAGTTGGGCCGAAGGGCCTGTTTACATACTGTAAGACTATGAGTGTGAGACATGAAACTGCAGATAGAGTCACACAGCACAGAAACAGGCACTTCGGCCCAACTTGCCCACGCCGGCCAACATGTCCCACCTGGCCACCTCTGGCCCATATCCCTCCAAAGCTGTCCTATCCATGTACCCGTCTGTCTTTTAAGTGTTGTTATAGTAGCTGCCTCAACTACCTCCTGTGGCAGCTCGTTCCATTTAGCTACCACCTTTTGTGTAAGAAAGATGCCCCTCTGGTTCCAATTAAATCTTTCCTCTCTCACCTAAAACCTGTCCTCTAGTTCTCGATTCCACTACTCTGGCTAGGGGTTGCCAACTATCTCACTCCCAAATAAGGGACAAGGTGACGTCACCGCCCCGCGCCTCACGTGACCTCACCCAGCCAGCGGCCACGTGCTCCCACTCAACCAATGGCGGCCTCCCGGGCCGGGAGGCGGGTTGCTATGCCTACACTGCCCGGGCCTGCACTGTCCGGGCCTACACCGCCTCCCGGGCCCCCCGGGGCCTAGACAAGGGCAGTCCCATATGTGACAAACTCGTTTATGAATTTCTGGAGGGGAAAGATTTTACTGAGGCCTTGTAGTAAACTGCTGACTGTCTTTATTTTCATTGTGATTATTGTCTGGTTAGGTTATTAAAGGTGGGAGCAGTATATATATATATATATATATATATATATATATATATATAATCATGTAATATAGCAGAAACGTGCCTTACTTCCTTTATATTTAAAGTTCCTTTAGGTGCCTAAAAGTGACTTTGCTGTTGATGTGCCTTGTTATGTTATGTTAATTTATGTTATGTTAAATGTTTTTGTATGTTATTTGAAAAAGCAATAAATATAATATTAAAAAAAAATAAAAATAAAAAATTTAGCCCAAAATACGGGATGTCCCAGCTAACACGGGATGTTTGGCAACCCTAGCTCTGGGCAAGAGACTCTGTGCATCTACCCGATCTATTCCTCTCGTGATTTTGTACACCTCTATAAGATCTCCCCTCATCCTCCTGCGCTCCATGGAATAGAGACCCAGCCTGCTCAACCTCTCCCTGTAGCTCACACCCTCTAGTCCTGGCAACATCCTCGTAAATCTTCTCCCCACCATTTACAGCTCAAGGCTTGAGATATTAAGTTAAAGATTAATGTATCAGGTGGAACAATCTCCAACAATATCTGGAACTAAAGGAATAGTGCATTAGGTATAGACTAAAAGGCAGCGGTAGAGTTGCTGCCTCACAGCGCCAGAGACCCGGGTTCCATCCTGACTACGGGCGCCGTCTGTATGGAGTTTGCACATTCTCACTGTTTTCTCTGGGTGCTCCGGTTTCCTCCCACTCTCCAAAGACTTTAGGTTTATTATTGTCATGTGCAAAGCTTTGTTTTGCATGCTATCAGATCAGGTAACACAATACATAAATACAGTCAGGTCAAACAAGTACAACAGGTGGAGCAAAGGAGTAGGTAGATACAGGGCACAGAATATAGTTCTCAGCATCGTAGCGCATCAGTTCCACAGACAAAGTCCAATGTCCGCAATGGGGTAGATGTGAATCGAACAGTACCCTAGCTTATGGAAGGGCCGTTCAGAAGCCTGATAACAGAGGGGAAGAGGTGCTGGAGGAAGTCAGTAGGTCGGGCAGCATCCGTGGAGGGACTGGAGAGACAACTTTCAGGTTGAAAGGTCCTGAAATGAAATGTCGTCTGTCCATTTCCCTCCACAGTTGCTGCCTAACCCGCTGAGTTACTCCAGCACTCTGTGAAACGTCACCTATCCATGTTCTCCAGAGATGCTGCCTGACCCGCTGAGTTACTCCAGCATTCTGTGAAACGTCACCTATCCATGTTCTCCACAGATGGTGCCTGATCCGCTGAGTTACTCCAGCATTCTGGGGGGGGGGGGGGGGGGGGGGGGGGGGGTGCTGTAGGCCTGGACCCTGTAGGCTCGGACAGTGTAGGCCCGGACAGCGTAGGCCCGGACAGCGTAGGGCCCGGACAGCGTAGGCCCGGACAGCGTAGGCCCGGACAGCGTAGGCCCGGACAGCGTAGGCCCGGACAGCGTAGGCCCGGACAGCATAGGCCCGGACACTGTAGGCCCGGACACTGTAGGCCCGGACACTGTAGGCCCGGACTACTATCTACCTCATTGGAGACCCTCGGAACTATCTTTAATCAGTCTTGCACTGAACGTTATTCCCTTTATCCTGTATCTGGACACTGTGGACGGCTCGATTGTAATCATGTGTTGTCTTTCCACCGACTGGATAGCACGTAACAAAAGCTTTTCACTGTACCTCGGTACACGTGACAATATACTAAACTAACTAACTGAATAAGAGCAGGGAAGAAACTGTCCCAGTAAAATAAATCACAGTCATTCAAGGACTTTCTAAACTTGGAACAAAAAGCAGACAAACCACTTATAGACATTTGGACAGATACAAAATGCTGGAGTAACTCAGCGGGTCAGGCAGCATCTCTGGAGAGAAGGAATGGGTGACGTTTCAGGTTGAGACCCTTCCTCAGAAGAAGAAGAAGAAGAAGGGTCTCGAAGAAAGGTCTTAAGAAGGGTCTCGACCCAAAACGTCACCCATTCCTTCTCTCCAGAGACGCTGCCTGACCCGCTGAGTTACTCCGGTTTTTTGTGTCTATCTTCTGTGTAAACCAGCATCTGCATTTGTTTTCTACACACTTATAGAAATTTCACAAGATTCAACTTGCTGATTATCACCGAGGATTTAGAGTCATAGAGTGATACATCGTGGAAACAGGCCCTTCGGCCCAACTCACCCACACCGGCCAACATGTCCCATCTACCCTAGTCCCACCTGCCTGCGCTTGGCCCATATCCCTCCAAATCTGTCCTATCCATGTACCTAGCTAACTGTTTCTTAAACGATGGGATAGTCCCAACCTCAACTACTTCCTCTGGCAGCTTGTTCCATACATCCACCACCCTCTGTGTGAAACAGTTACCCCTCAGATTCAATAGACAATAGGTGCAGGAGGAGGCCATTCAGCTCTTTGAGCTAGCACCGCCATTCAATAGACAATAGACAATAGGTGCAGGAATAGGCCATTCAGCCCTTCGAGCCAGCACCGCCATTCAATGCGATCATGGCTGATCACTCTCAATCAGTACCCCCGTTCCTGCCTTCTCCCCATACCCCCTCACTACGCTATCGTTAAGAGCTCTATCCACTGCCTTCTGAGGCAGAGAATTCCACACCTTCACCACTCTCTGACTGAAAAAGTTCTTCCTCATCTCCGTTCTAAATGGCCTACCCCTTATTCTTAAACTGTGGCCCCTTGTTCTGGATCCACAATCAGTACCCAGTTCCTGCCTTCTCCCCATACCCCCTGACTCCGCTATCTTTAAGAGCTCTATCTAACTCTCTCTTGAATGCATTCAGAGAACTGACCTCCCACTGCCTTCTGAGGCAGAGAATTCCACAGATTCACAACTCTCTGACTCAAAAAGTTCTTCCTCATCTCAGTTCTAAATGGCCTACCCCTTATTCTTAAACTGTGACCCCTAGTTCGGGACTCCCCCAACATTGGGAACATGTTTCCTGCCTCTAGCGTGTCCAATCCCTTAATAATCTTATATGTTTCAATAAGATCCCCTCTCATCCTTCTAAATTCCTATTAAATCTTTCCCCCTTCACCTTGAACCTATGTCCTCTGGTCCTCGATCCCCTACTCTGGGCAAGAGACTGTGCATCTACCCGATCTATTCCTTTCGACCCGAAACGTCACCCATTCCTTCTCTCCTGAGATGCTGCCTGACCTGCTGAGTTACTCCAGCATTTTGTGAATAAATATTCCTTTCATGAGATCATTTAAAAAATGATTTCATAGCCTGCACTCAAATTCAGGATACACGATCTTCCATTATTTGAATGAATCAATATGAACCTGATATGGAGGATTTTAGCTACAGGGACAGGCTGAGAACGAAGGAGGGGTTCATATACAAACATAAAAAACCCTTCAGGGATTGGACCGGCAAGATGCAGGAAAAATGTTCCCGATGTTGAGGGAGTCCAGAACCAGGAGCCACAGTTTAAGAATAAGGGGTAGGCCATTTAGGACTGAGATGAGGAAAAACGTCTTCACCCAGAGAGTTGTTAATCTGTGGAATCTGTGAATTCTCTGCCAAAGAAGGCAGTGGAAGCCAATTCTCTGAATGCTTTCAAGAGAGAGCTAGATAGAGCTCTTAAGGGCCAATAAGGGCAGTGGAGGCCAATTCACTAGATGTTTTCAATACAGTTAGATTGAGCTCTTAGCTCTCATGTACCAGCGAAACAGATACAGGAGACAGTGAGCGGATATCTTTAAGGCTGAGATAGACAAATTCTTGATTTGAACGGGTGTCAAGGGTTTGGTTTAGTTTAGAGATACAGCGCGAAAACAGGCCCTTTCGGCCCACGCCGACCAGCGATCCCCGCACATTAACACTATCCTACACACTCTAGGACAATTTTTACATTTACCGAGCCAATTAGTAGATAGAGCTAGATAGAGCTCTTAAGGATAGCGGAGTCAGGGAGTATGGGGAGAAGGCAGGAACGGGGTACTGATTGAGAATGATCAACCATGATCACATTGAATAGTGGTCCTGCTCGAAGGGCCGAATGGCCTCCTCCTGCACCTATTGTCTATTGTAATTAACCTACATACCTGTACGTCTTTGGAGTGTGGGAGGAAACCGAAGATCTCGGAGAAAACCCACGCAGGTCACGGGGAGAACGTACAAACTCCGTACAGACAGCGCCCGCAGTCGGGATGGAACCCGGGTCTCCAGCGCTGCATTCGCAGTAAGGCGGCAACTCTACCGCTGCGCCACCGTGACCGGTTATGGGGAGAAGGCAGGAAAATGGGATTGGGAGGCAGAGGTCAGCCGTGAACGAACGGCGGAGTGGACTCGATGGGCCGAATGGCCTAATTCTACTCCTATAACTTGTGAACTTGCGACAGTCAGGACCCTTCTCCCTGCCAGGGTGGAAATAGCAAACGCTGGAGGACGGAGGTTGAAGGCGAGAGGGGCAAGGTTTGGAGATGCAAGTTTTATTTCACACAGAGGGTGGTGGGTGCCTGGAATGCGCTGCCAGGGGTGGTGGTGGAGGCAGATACGATAGTGGTGTCTAAGAGACATTTGCATAGGCACATGGAGATGCAGGGAGTGGAGGGATATGGATCATGTGCAGGGAGGTCTGACGAAGGATCTCAACCCAAAACATCAACTATCCATGTTCTCCACAGATGCTGCCTGACCCGCTGAGTTACTCCAGCACTCTGTGAAACGTCACCTATCCATGTTCTCCACAGATGCTGCCTGACCCGCTGAGTTACTCCAGCACTCTGTGAAACGTCACCTATCCATGTTCTCCACAGATGCTGCCTGACCTGCTGAGTTACTCCAGCACTCTGTGAAACGTCACCTATCCATGTTCTCCACAGATGCTGCCTGACCCGCTGAGTTACTCCAGCACTCTGTGAAACGTCACCTATCCATGTTCTCCACAGATGCTGCCTGACCCGCTGAGTTACTCCAGCATTTGTGTCTATCTTCAGAGGACGTTCGTTTAGCTTTGTATCATGTTCAAGAAAGGGCCTGTTTTTTTCTTGTGCTGTACTTTTCACTGTTTTAGAAGGTCGTAAGTGATAGGAGCAGAATTAGGCCATTCTGCCCATCAAGTCCACTCCACCGTTCAATCATGGCTGATCTATCTCTCCCTCCTAACCCCATTCTCCTGCCCTCTCCCATATCCCCTGACACCCGTACCCAATCAAGAATCTGTCTATCTCTGCCTTAAAAATATCCACTGACTTTGCCTCCACAGCCGTCTGTGTAATGAATTCCACAGATTCATCACCCTCTGACTAAAGAAATTCCTCCTCATCTCCTTCCTAAAGGTACGTCCTTTAATTCTGATGCTGTGCCCTCTGGTCCTAGACTCTCCCACCAGTGGAAACATCCTCTCCACATCCACTCTATCCAAGCCTTTTCTGATGCATTCAAGAGAGAGTTAGTTTTAGCTTTTCGGGCTAACAGAATCACGTGATATGGGGAGAAAGCAGGAATGGGGTACTGATTCTGGATGATCAGCCAGAGAAACTTAGAAAATAGGTGCCGGAGGAGCCACTTGGCCCTTCGAGACAGCACGCCATTCATTGTGATCATGGCTGATCATCCACAATCAGTAACCCGTGCCTGCCTTCTCCCCATATCCCCTGATTCCACTAGCCCCTAGAGCTCTATCTAACTCTCTTTTAAATTCATCCAGTGAATTGGCCTCCACTGCCCTCTGTGGCAGAGAATTCCACAAATTCACAACTCTCTGGGTGAAAAAGTGTTTTCCTCACCTCAGTTTTAAATGGCCTCCCCTTTATTCTTAGACTGCGTGGCCCCTGGTTCTGGACTCCCCCAACATTGGAACATTTTTCCTGCATCCAGCTTGTCCAGTCCTTTTATAATTTTGTACGTTTCTATAAGATCCCCTCTCGTCCTTCTAAACTCCAGTGAATACAAGCCAAGTCTTTCCAATCTTTCCTCACATGACAAAGTCATATTGATTAGTGGTGCTGGCTTGAACAGCTGTTTGGGCCTACTCCTGCAACTATGTTTCTATGCTTTACCATTCGGGAAGTTTCAATGAGCTGGTTCGCTCAGCCTTCTAAACTCCAGCTAGCGTTAGCTGTTGTTCCTCAGTGAACAGGTGACCCTGACTGTAACAACGCCATTACAAGCCCCCACAGTCAAAAAGGCCCAACAGAGGATGTACTGAGGAAACACAATCTGCCACAGACAATGATGGTCCAATTCTGCACTGCCATCCGTCGAGTCCGTCCTCACCTTCCTCCATCATGGTCTGGTTTGGCTCAGCCACCAAGCACCACATCCGGAGGCTGCAACGGATCGTTCGCACAGCTGAGAAGGTTGTTGGCTGCAACCTTCCCCATTGACGAACTGTACACTGCAGGTTGGCCAGGAAGCGAGCGGGCAAGATCATCTCTGACCCCTCTCACCCTGGCCACAAACTCTTTGAAGCACTTCCTCTGGAAGGCGACTCCGGACTGTCAAAGCAGCCACAGCCAGACATCAAAACAGCTTTTTTCCACGAGTGATAATTCTACTCAATAACCAAAGTCTGTTGTCTCTTTTTTGTTCTGGTTTATTTTCACCCACATGTTTAGACCGTAATGTTGTATCCTTATTGTTTTGATGTGGTTATGCTTTATTCTTAATTGTTAACTGTATGTTTGTGTTGTCATTTGTGAGTGGAGCACCAAGGCACATTCCTTGTACGTGCACATACTTGGCCAATAAATGTATCCATCTGCCAAGTTGGCATTCCGACCTCCGGCTGCACTGGCCCCTGTCCTCCAGCGCATTTGGAGGAGGTGGGGGACAAGACTCGCAGGAACCGTCTCCGCACCGACGCAGACGCATCAAACCCGAGACAAAACACACGACACATAAAGCTCTCTGTGGGTCGGGTAACAAATCGGCGCAGGAGGAGGCCATTCGGCCCTTCGAACCAGCACCGCCATTCAATGTGATCAAGGCTGATCATTCTCAATCAGTACCCCGTTCCTGCCTTCTCCCCATATCCCCTGACTCCGCTATCCTTAAGAGCCTATCCAGCTCTCTCTTGAATGCATTCAGAGAATTGGCCTCCACTGCCTTCTGAGGCAGAGAATTCCACAGATTCACAACTCTCTGACTGAAAAACTTTTTTCCTCATCTCCGTTCTAAATGGCCTACCCCTTATTCTTAAACTGTGGCCCCTGGTCTGGACTCCCCCAACATTGGGAACATGTTTCCTGCCTCTAACGTGTCCAACCCCTTAATAACCTTATACGTTTCGATAAGATCCCCTCTCATCCTTCTAAATTCCAGTGCATACAAGCCCAGTCGCTCCAGTCTTTCAACATATGACAGTCCCGCCATTCTGGGAATTAACCTGGTGAACCCACGCTGCACGCCCTCCACCCTTCCCTCCTACCAAACCCTCCACCACCTCTCACCTCTCTCCTCCCCTCTCTCACCCCCTCTCCTCCCCACATCCCCTCTCCTCCCCTCTCTCACCCCCTCCATCCCCTCTCCTCTCTCGCCCCCATCCCGTCTCCTCCCCTCTCCCACCCCCTCCCCTCTCCCACCCCCTCCATCCCCTCTCCTCTCTCTCCCCATCCCCTCTCATCCCCTCCCCTCTATCACCCCCTCCATCGCCTTGCCTCTCCTCCCCTCCACCCTTTCCCCTTCTCCCTCTCCTCCTAACCCCTCCACCCATCTGCTATTCTTCCCACCCTCCACCACCCCTCTCCCTCAATCCCCTCTATCCGTCTCTTCCTTCTCTCCTCCCTCCATCCCTTCTCCCCATCCTCCTGTACCTCCCCCCCCCCCCCCCATCATCTCTCTCCACCCTTTCCCCTTCTCTCCCCCCCCCCCCCCCCCCCCCCCCGTACCTGGGTGACGATGTTATGGGACCAGCCCGTTGCGGAGATGGAAATCCCGCGGGTTACACCCGCACTTGCTGGAGTTGGCGGCGGCGGCCCGTGGGGCAGGGGGGGTTCCCCGTGGGGCAGGGGGGGGTTCCCGTGGGGCAGGGGGGGTTCCCCGTGGGGCAGGGGGGGTTCCCCGTGGGGCAGGAGGGGTTCCCGGGCAGGAGGGGTTCCCCAGGCAGGGGGAGCGGGGGTTCCCCAGGCAGGGGGAGCGGGGGTTCCCCAAGAAGGGGGGGGTTCCCTGGACAGGGGGGGGGTTCCCCTGACAGGGGGGCTACCATTCCCACAGACGGGCTGGGCGGTGAACAGCGGGGCGGAGCCGCTTTCCAGGCCGAGCAGCAGGGCCGGCAGACAGGCCAGGATCAGCAGCCGCCCCCGGGACCCCGCGGCCGGCCACGGGCGGCCCGACAGCCGCCACCCCGGTAATACCGGACCCCCCGGTAACACCGGACCCTCGGGCCCGTCACCCCGCATCATCATCACGGGGAGGAGAGGGGGAGAGAG
>NC_135954.1:2799904-2849904 GCF_053455715.1 Rhinoraja longicauda | reverse complement strand
GGAGAAAACCCACGCAGGTCACGGGGAAAACGTACAAACTCCGTACAGACAGCATCCATGGTCAGGGTGGAACCCGGGTCTCCGGCGCTGTGAGGCAGCAACTCTACTGCTGCGCCACCGTGCCACACTAGTGACTAAAATCTGCTGATCAATACCTGGTGATCAATACTGGTGACTAACTCCTGATAATTTGTACCTGGTCAACAAAACCGGTCACCGAAACTTAGTGACAATCCTGCCGACCAAATACCTGCCGGTGACTGTAACCAACTCACTGACACCTGGTGACTAATTTCTAGTGATTAATACCTGAAGCGGCACGGTGGCGCAGCGGTAGAGTTGCTGCCTTACAGCGAATGCAGCGCCGGAGACCCGGGTTCGATCCTGACTACGGGCGCCGTCTGTACGGAGTTTGTACGTTCTCCCCGTGACCTGCGTGGGTTTTCTCCGAGATCTTTGGTTTCCTCCCACACTCCAAAGACGTGCAGGTTTGTAGGTTAATTGACTGGCTAAATGTTTTTTTAAAAATTGTCCCTAGTGGGTGTAGGATAGTGTTAGTGTGCGGGGATCGCTGGTCGGCGCGGACCCGGTGGGCCGAAGGGCCTGTTTCCGCGCTGTATCTCTAAATCTAAACCTGGTAGAAACATGGAACTGCAGATGCTGGTTTACGAACAGAAAACAGAGTGCTGGAGTTAAAAGGGCCTGTCCCAGTTTGGCGATGTTACGGCGACTGCCGGTGACTAGGCTGAACGTTTGCTGGGGTGTCGCGGGCGAGATCGTGAGGAGTCTTCAATGAATCTCGTAGCGGGTCTCGGCGCGTCGCTGAGAAATCAACCGCAGTGAAATCTCTCGGCGACAGCTGGCTTGTCAAGTCAAGTCAATTTTATTTGTATAGCACATTTAAAAACAACCCACGTTGACCAAAGTGCTGCACATCTGATTAGGAAAAAAAAGAAACATACAGTGGCAGGCAGCCAAACACAACGGCGCGGCCATCTTGAACAAAATGTTTAACTAAAGCAGAATGGTGTCCCGCGGCCGCGCCGCACCGGGCGATGGAAGGCCACGCGGCCGAGCCGCACCGGGCGATGGAAGGCCCCGCGGCCGAGCCGCACCGGGCGATGGAAGGCCCCGCGGCCGAGCCGCACCGGGCGATGGAAGGCCCCGCGGCCGAGCCGCACCGGGCAATGGAAGGCCCCGCGGCCGAGCCGCACCGGGCGATGGAAGGCCCAGCGGAAGAGACCTAAAAAAAAAAGAAAGATTCCCCCCCCCCACATACCCCCCCCCCCACATACCCCCCCACCCTCACCCCCCCCCCCCCCCCACATACACAACCAAAACAAAACACCCCACCACCAACACACAAACAAAAAGGACAAAGGGCAAACAGACTGCCAGCGAGAGCAAATACTGCACCTGGTATAAGTGGGCACCGTGTGTATGTTTAAGCGTGAGTGAGCTCCATCCAGAGTGTTTAATTGTCACATTTCCATTGTAAGCTACCCATATAGGTACAGGACCCAGACCCAGACTTGCATACAATATTATCAATTATCATTGACTTAACCTAACATCACACATTCCAAGTACACACTTGGGACATTATCAACTTTAGTGTTAATTATTTGGATTGGAGATTTGCATTCACATCCAAATCTCTTTCCTTTTCTCCAAGTTCACTATTCTTCCCCAGCAGACTGGTAGAGTCAATGGTATAATTCTTCGTAATTCAATGTCATTTGACAATATTCCTAAACACATTTTTATTCCAACCAACCAATCATACAGTTAAATTTAACAAATTAACAAATGGGGCAGCACGGTGGTGCAGCGGTAGAGTTGCTGCCCTCCAGCGCCAGAGACCCAGGTTCCATCCTGACTACGGGCGCTGTCTGTACGGAGTTTGTACGTTCTTCCTGTGACCGTGTGGGTTTTCCCCAGGTGCTCCGGTTTCCTCCCACATTCCAAAGACGTGCAGGTTTGTAGGTTAATTGGCTTTGGTACAAATTGTAAATTCTCCCTAGTGTGTAGGATAGTGCTCGTGTGCGAGGTATCGTAGCTTATTGCGGGCGCTGTCTGTCACACGCTGTCCCCAGGTTTGCTAGGTTGTCACAGATGCATTTAGAAGCACCTAATATTAAATTAAGTAAAGTCATTTGAAGATATACTTGTGCTTAACCAATTTATTTACCGTCAGGACATTTGACATGTTGATTGGAGGCGACCGTTTGACGGTCAGGTAAGCGTGGGGATTTTTGCGACGTTTATGGCCATCAGCCATTACATTTAAAGTGGGCTCCCAACCCAGATATGCAACCCAGAAACCAGATATGCATCTCCCATACACTTTCCAAGAAGGCCCACGCTCCGCACAAAAATCTACTTAACCACTTTTAAAATTAAATTTCTTAAAAATCAATCCCTAATTCTATAAAATCATGAGAGGAATAGATCGGGTAGACGTACATAGTCTCTTGCCCAGAGTAGGGGAATCGAGGACCAGAGGGCATAGGTTCAAGGTGAAGGGGAAAAGATTTAATAGGATCTGAGTGGTAACTTTTTCACACAGAGTGGTGGGTGTATGGAACAAGCTGCCAGAGGAGGTAACGTTTAAGAAACATTTAGACATGTACATGGATGGGACAGGTTTACAATAGACAATAGGTGCAGGAGGAGGCCATTCGGCCCTTCGAGCCAGCACTGCCATTCAATGTGATCATGGCTGATCATTCTCAATCAGTACCCCGTTCCTGCCTTCTCCCCATACCCCCTGACTCCGCTATCCTTAAGAGCTCTATCTAGCTCTCTCTTGAATGCATTCAGAGAATTGGCCTCCACTGCCTTCTGAGGCAGAGAATTCCACAGATTCACAACTCTCTGACTGAAAAAGTTTTTCCTCATCTCCGTTCTAAATGGCCTACCCCTTATTCTTAAACTGTGGCCCCTGGTTCTGGTCTCCCCCAACATTGGGAACATGTTTCTTGCCTCTAACGTGTCCAACTCCTTAATGATCTTCACCCACAGGCGTCCGACCCTATGGAGACCACAGTCACACTCGCTTCCAGTGGCCACCGATGATGACCACTGGGTATTGATCAACAGGTTTAATTCACCAGGTTTTGTCCAACCCCTTTATAATCTTATACGTTTCGATAAGATCCCCTCTCACCCTTCTAAATTCCAGTGTATACAAGCCTAGTCTCTCCAGTCTTTCAACATATGACAGTCTCGCCATTCTTGGAATTAACCTAGTAAACCTACGCTGCACGCCCTCAATAGCAAGAATATCCTTCCTCAAATTTGGAGACAAAAACTGCACACAGTACTCCAGGTGCGGTCTCACTAGGGCCCTGTACAACTGTAGAAGGACCTCTTTGCTCCTATACTCAACTCCTCTTGTTATGAATGCCAACATTCCATTGGCTTTCTTCACTGCCTGCTGTACCTGCATGCTTCCTTTCAGTGACTGATGCACTAAGACACCCAGATCTCATTGTACGTCCCCTTTTCCTAACTTGACACCATTCAGATAATACTCTGCCTTCCTATTCTTACCACCAAAGTGGATAACCTCACACTTATCCACATTAAACTGCATCTGCCATGCATCCGCCCACTCACACAACCTGTCCAAGTCACCCTGCAACCTCATAGCATCTTCCTCACAGTTCACACCCAGCTTTCCACCTAGCTTTGTATCATCTGCAAATTTGCTAATCGTACTTTTAATCCCTTTGGAGGGATATGGGTCAAATGTAGGCAGGTGGGACTAGTGTGGATGGGACATGTTGGTCAGTGTGGGTACGTTGGGCCTAAGGGCCTGTATCCATGTTACACAGGGTGCTGGAGTAACTCAGCGGGTCAGGCAGCATCTGTGGAGAACATGGATAGGTGACGTTTCACAGAGTGCTGGAGTAACTCAGCGGGTCAGGCAGCATCTGTGGAGAACATGGATAGGTGACGTTTCACAGAGTGCTGGAGTAACTCAGCGGCTCAGGCAGCATCTCTGGAGAACATTTAGAGGCCGATGGGTGTATGGAACGAGCTGCCAGAGGAGGTGGTTGAGGCTGGGACTATCCCAATGTTTAGGAAACAATTAGACAGGTACCTGGATAGAACAGGTTTGGAGGGATTTGGGCCAAACGCAGGTAGGTGGGACTAGCTTAGATGGGACATGTTGGCCAGTGTGGGCAAGTTGGGCCAAAGGGCCTGTATCACTCTGTGACTCTATAACTATCTGTAAACTAATGAAGTTCTACAGTATATACAGATCTTATCTACAACTAGCATTGTGCGGTTATCACCACTTGATCCCATGGGCTCTGAGTCACTAATGCCACGTGACTGGTTCATGCTGATACACCAGATTCTTGTTACCACAGGAATTGTCCACAGCTCATGTTAGTCACAGTCATAGAAACATCCTTCCTCAGCCAAAACATTATGACCACTGACAGGCAAAGTGAATGACAATAGGCAATAGACAATAGACAATAGGTGCAGGAGGAGGCCATTCAGCCCTTCGAGCCAGCACCGCCATTCAATGCGATCATGGCTGATCACTCTCAATCAGTACCCCGTTCCTGCCTTCTCCCCATACCCCCTCACTCCGCTATCCTTAAGAGCTCTATCCAGCTCTCTCTTGAAAGCATCCAACGAACTGGCCTCCACTGCCTTCTGAGGCAGAGAATTCCACACCTTCACCACCCTCTGACTGAAAAAGTTCTTCCTCATCTCCGTTCTAAATGGCCTACCCCTTATTCTTAAACTGTGGCCCCTTGTTCTGGACTCCCCCAACATTGGGAACATGTTATCTGCCTCTAATGTGTCCAATCCCCTAATTATCTTATATGTTTCAATAAGATCCCCCCTCATCCTTCTAAATTCCAGTGTATACAAGCCCAATTGCTCCAGCCTTTCAACATACGACAGTCCCGCCATTCCGGGAATTAACCTAGTGAACCTACGCTGCACGCCCTCCATAGCAAGAATATCCTTCCTCAAATTTGGAGACCAAAACTGCACACAGTACTCCAGGTGCGGTCTCACCAGGGCCCGGTACAACTGTAGAAGGACCTCTTTGCTCCTATACTCAACTCCTCTTGTTACGAAGGCCAACATTCCATTGGCTTTCTTCACTGCCTGCTGTACCTGCATGCTTCCTTTCATTGACTGATGCACTAGGACACCCAGATCTCGTTGAACTCCCCCTCCTCCTAACTTGACACCATTCAGATAATAATCTGCCTTTCTATTCTTACTTCCAAAGTGAATAACCTCACACTTATCTACATTAAACTGCATCTGCCATGTATCCGCCCACTCACACAACCTGTCCAAGTCACCCTGCAGCCTTATTGCATCTTCCTCACAATTCACACTACCCCCCAACTTAGTATCATCTGCAAATTTGCTAATGGTACTTTTAATCCCTTCGTCTAAGTCATTAATGTATATCGTAAATAGCTGGGGTCCCAGCACCGAACCTTGCGGTACCCCACTGGTCACTGCCTGCCATTCCGAAAGGGACCCATTTATCCCCACTCTTTGCTTTCTGTCTGTCAACCAATTTTCTATCCATGTCAGTACCCTACCCCCAATACCATGTGCCCTAATTTTGCCCACTAATCTCCTATGTGGGACCTTGTCGAAGGCTTTCTGAAAGTCGAGTTACACCACATCCACTGACTCTCCCTTGTCAATTTTCCTAGTTACATCCTCAAAAAATTCCAGTAGATTTGTCAAGCATGATTTCCCCTTCGTAAATCCATGCTGACTCGGAATGATCCCGTTACTGCTATCCAAATGCTCAGCAATTTCGTCTTTTATAATTGACTCCAGCATCTTCCCCACCACCGATGTCAGACTAACTGGTCTATAACATTGGTTATCCTGTTGTAATGGCACCTGTCAAGGGGTGGGATATATTAGGCAGCAAGTGAACAGTCAGTTCTTGGTGTTGATGTGTTGGATGCAGGAGAAATGGGCAGGAGTAAAGACCTGAGCGGCTTTGACAAGGACCAAATTGTTCTGGCCAGACGACTGGGTCAGAGCATCTCTGAAACGGTAAGGCTTGTGGGGTGCTCCCGGTCAGCAGTGGTGAGTACCTACCGACAGTGGTCCGAGGAGGGACAAACCACAAACCGGCGACAGACAGGGTGTTGGGTGCCCAAGGCCCATCGATGCGCGAGGGCAACGAAGGCTATCCCATCTGGTCCGAACCCAGTCATTGAACGTTTTAAAGTCGTCCTAGTGAGACCGCACCTGGAGTACTGTGTGCAGTTTTGGTCTCCAAAGTTGAGGAAGGATATTCTTGCTATTGAGGGCGTGCAGCGTAGGTTTACTAGGTTAATTCCCGGAATGGCGGGACTGTCATATGTTGAAAGACTGGAGTGACTAGGCTTGTATACACTGGAATTTAGAAGGATGAGAGGGGATCTTATCGAAACATATAGGATTATTAAGGGGTTGGACACGTTAGAGACAGGAAACATGTTCCCAAGGTTGGGGGAGTCCAGAACCAGGAGCCACAGTTTAAGAATAAGGGGTAGGCCATTTAGAACGGAGATGAGGAAAAACTTTTTCATTCAGAGAGTTGTAAATCTGTGGAATTCTCTGCCTCAGAAGGCAGTGGAGGCCAATTCTCTGAATGCATTCAAGAGAGAGCTAGATAGAGCTCTTGATTTATTCACAAAATGCTGGAGTAACTCAGCAGGTCAGGCAGCATCTCGGGAGAGAAGGAATGGGTGACGTTTCGGGTCGAGACCCTTCTTCAGATAGAGCTCTTAAGGATAGCGGAGTCAGGGGGTATGGGGAGATGGCAGGAACGGGGAACTGATTGAGAATGATCAGCCATGATCACATTGAATGGTGGTGCTGGCTCGAAGGGCCGAATGGCCTCCTCCTGCACCTATTGTCTATTGTCTTGTTGAGTCTCGTTGTCTGTATCTCGTTTTCACCTAGCCCACAGCTAATAATGGCCTGTTTCCCTTATCTTCGTTACTTTTTTGCATACCCTCATTCGTTTGTTCTGTATCTCTCTATAATCACTGTCTATGTCTCTCGATCCCCTCTCCCCTGACTCTCAGTCTGAAGAAGGGTCTCAACCACAAAAATCACCCATTCCTTTTCTCCAGAGATGCTGTCCGACCCGCTGAGTTACTCCAGCACTTTGTGCTTATCTTTGGTTTAAACCAGCATTTGCAGTTCCTTCCAACACAGGTAAATGGATCCTAATCCTATAAAATCATGAGAGGAATAGATCGGGCAGATGCACAGAGTCTCTTGCCCAGAGTAGGGGAATCGAGGACCAGAGGACACAGGTTCAAGGTGAAGGGGAAGGTTTTAATGGAAATCTGAGTGGTTACTTTTTAACACAGAGGGGGGTGGGTGTATGGAAGAAGCTGCCAGAGGAGGTAGTGGACGCAGGGACTATCACAACGTTTAAGAAATATTTAGACAGGTGCACAGCTAGGACAGGTTTGGAGGGATATGGGCCAAACGCGGGTAGGTGGGACTAGTGTAGATGAGACATGTTGGCCGGTGTGGGCAAGTTGGGCTGAAGGGCCACGCTGTATATATATAACACTGGGACTCTGTGTCTCTGTGTCTCTCTTTCTCTGTGTCTCTGCAACTCTGTGTCTCTGTGACTTTGTCTCTGTCTCTCTGTGTCTCTGTGACAATAGACAATAGGTGCAGGAGGAGGCCATTCAGCCCTTCAATGCAATCATGGCTGATCACTCTCAATCAGTACCCCGTTCCTGCCTTCTCCCCATACCCCCTCACTCCGCTATCCTTAAGAGCTCTATCCAGCTCTCTCTTGAAAGCATCCAACGAACTGGCCTCCACTGCCTTCTGAGGCAGAGAATTCCACACCTTCACCACTCTCTGACTGAATAAGTTCTTCCTCATCTCCGTTCTAAATGGCCTACCCCTTATTCTTAAACTGTGGCCCCATGTTCTGGACTCCCCCAACATTGGGAACATGTTTCCTGCCTCTAATGTGTCCAATCCCCTAATTATCATATGTTTCAATAAGATCCCCCCTCATCCTTCTAAATTCCAGTGTATACAGTGTGTCCCTGTGTCTCTGTGTTTCTGTGTCTCTGTGTCTCTCTGTCTCTCTGTGTCTCTGTGACTCTGTGACTGTGTCTCTGTGTCTCTGTGTCTCTGTGTCTCTCTGTGTCTCTGTGACTCTGTGACTGTGTCTCTGTGTCTCTGTGACTCTGTGACTGTGTCTCTGTGTCTCTGTGTGTCTCTGTGACTGTGTCTCTGTGTCTCTCTGTGTCTCTGTGTCTCTGTGACTGTGTCTCTGTGTCCCTGTGTCCCTGTGTCTCTGTGTCTCTGTGTCCGTGTCTCTCTGTGTCTCTGTGACTGTGTCTCTGTGTCTCTGTGTCTCTGTGTCTCTGTGTCTCTGTGACTGTGTCTCTGTGTCCCTGTGTCTCTGTGTCCCTGTGTCCCTGTGTCCCTGTGTCCCTGTGTCTCTGTGTCCCTGTGTCCCTGTGTCCCTGTGTCCCTGTGTCCCTGTGTCCCTGTGTCTCTGTGTCCCTGTGTCCCTGTGTCCCTGTGTCCCTGTGTCTCTGTGTCTCTGTGTCTCTGTGTCCCTGTGTCCCTGTGTCCCTGTGTCCCTGTGTCTCTGTGTCCCTGTGTCCCTGTGTCTCTGTGTCTCTGTGTCTCTGTGTCCCTGTGTCCCTGTGTCCCTGTGTCTCTGTGTCTCTGTGTCTCTGTGTCTCTGTGTCTCTATGCCAACCTGTAGATAGAGACCAGGAGTAGTAATGTAGGCTGCTCTTCTGAGCAGACCAGCCAAGTGTCATGTGACACGCGACATTGTCCCTGACCCTGGCTCCACGACCAACAATTAATGGCCAAAGGACTTTGCTGGGACTGGTTTGATTGATTCAGGTCGTTGTTGCTGCTGCTGGAAGGTCATCAACTCAGTGAAAGATGCTCTCTGGTCTTCCCGAGCCTTGAGGGACGGACTCCACCCCCACACGCCTGACTGTGAAACGTCACCTATCCATGTTCTCCACAGATGCTGCCTGACCCGCTGAGTTACTCCAGCACGCTGTGTCTATCCTTGCTGGGCAAAATTTAAAGGATGACATTCTTCTCACCGAAGTGATATCGGCACCGAGACGTGAACGTAAACAAGTCTGACCTTTCTGAGGGGTGTTAACAGGTGCAAGGAACTACACATGCTGAAACCAGAGCATGGCACAGAGTGCTGGAGTAACTCAGCGGGTCAGGCAGCATCTCTGGAGAACATGGATAGGTGACGTTTCACAGAGCCACCTCTATAAGATCTCCCCTCATCCTCCTGTGCACCGTGTTATAGGAAAGATATTGTTCAGCTTGAAAGGGTTCAGAGAAGATTGACGAGGATGTTGCCAGGACTAGAGGGTGTGAGCTACAGGGAGAGGTTGAGCAGGCTGGGTCTCTATTCCATGGAGCGCAGGAGGATGAGGGGAGATCTCATAGAGGTGTACAAAATCATGAGAGGAATAGATCGGGTAGATGCACAGAGTCTCTTGTCCAGAGTAGGGGAATCGAGGACCAGAGGACACAGGTTCAAGGTGAAGGGGAAAAGATTTAATAGGAATCCGAGGGGTAACTTTTTCACACAGAGGGTGGTGGGTGTATGGAACAAGCTGCCAGAGGAGGTAGTTGAGGCTGGGACTATCCCATCGTTTAAGAAACAGTTGGACAGATGCATGGATAGGACAGGTTTGTAGGGTTATGGACCAAACACGGGCAGGTGGGACTAGTGTAGCCAGGGCTGCCAACTTTCACAATAAGGGACAAAGGGTGACGTCACCGCCCCGCGACCCACATGACCTCACCCAGCCAGCGGCCACGTGCTCCCACTCCACCAATGGCGGCCGTCCGGGCCGGGAGGCGGGTTGCTGTGCAACCTCCGTCAGGCAGCGCCCGGGCCTACAGTGTCCGGGCCTACGGTGTCCGGGCCTGCGGTGTCCGGGCCTACGGTGTTCGGGCCTACGGTGTCCGGGCCTACGGCGTCCGGGCCTACGGCGTCCGGGCCTTCGGCGTCCGGGCCTACGGTGTCCGGGCCTGCATTGTCCGGGCCTGCATTGTCCGGGCCTACTGTGCTGTCCGGGCCTACAGTGTCCGGGCCTACAGTGTCCGGGCCTACAGTGTCCGGGCCTACAGTGTCCGGGCCTACAGTGTCCGGGCCTAGAGTGTCCGGGCCTAGAGCGCCGTCTGGGCCTAATATGGGACAAGGGCGGTCCCATACGGGACAAACCAATTTAGCTCAAAATACGGGATGTCCCGGCTAGCATGGGACAGTTGGCAACCCTAGGTGTAGCAGGGACATGTTGGCCGGTGTGGGCAAGTCGGGGCTGAAGGGCCTGTTTCCACGCTGTATCTCTCCAGGACTCTAATTCAGCTTTCGAGAAGGATTGAAAGTCTGTGGCAACCTCAGGCGAACATTTGCCACAATGAAGTCCCCAAGATGTGGAATGTACAAACAAGAACTCGATTTACTAAACACTGAACTTGCCTGGCCCGGCTACAGTGAACTTTACAGCATCAGGTCATTAGCAGGAGAGAGTGTGGGTCGAAATCCGTAAAGCTTCGACACCAGAGGAGGGGACTCGAGGACCAGAGGACATAGGTTCAAGGTGAAGGGGAAAAGATTTAGTAGGAACCTGAGGGGTAACATTTCCACACAGAGGGTAGTGGGTGTATGGAACAAGCTGCCAGAGGAGGTAGTTGAGGCTGGGACTATCCCAAAGTTTAAGAAACAGTTGGACAGGTACATGGATAGGACAGGTTTGGAGGGATGTGGACCAAGCGCAGGCAAGTGGGACTAAAGTGTAGCTGGGACATTGTTAGCCGGTGTGGGCGAGTTGGGCCGAAGGGCCTGTTTCCACACTGTGTCGCTCTATGACTATGACCAGGCACTGCCTCAGGATGCCACGGAGGTGCAGCGGTAGTGTTGCTGTCTCACAGTGCCAGAGACCCGGGTTCCATCCTGACTACGGGTGCTGTCATAAGGTCATAAGTGATAGGAGTGGAATTAGGCCATTCGGCCCATCAAATCTACTCCACCATGCAATCATGGCTGATCTATCTCTCCCTCCTGACCCCATCCTCCTGCTTTCTCCCAATAACCTCTGATACCCCTATGGAGTATGTACGTTCTGCGTGGGTTTTCTCCGGGCACTCCGGTTTCCTCCCACACTCAAAAGACGTGCAGGTTTGTAGGTTAATTGGCTGTGGTAAAAATGTAAAACTGTCCCTGGTGTGTGCAGGGTAGTGTAAGTGCATGTAGGATGGTGTAAGTGTGCAGGGATCTCTGGTCAGCACGGAATGGGTGGGCCGAAGGGCCTGTTTCCGCACTGTATCTCTAAACTAATCTAAATCTATAAAGCATCTACAGCTAGGGTTGCCAACTGTCCCGTATTAGCCGGGACATCCCGTATTTTGGGCTAAATTGGTTTGTTCCGTACAGGACTGCCCTTGACCCGTATTAGGCCGGGGGGGGGGGCGTTGTAGGCCCGGACACCTTAGGCCCGGACTGTGTAGGCCCGAACAGTGTAGGCCCAGACAGTATAGGCCCGGACAGTGTAGGCCCGGACAGTGTAGGCCCGGACAGTGTAGGCCCGGACAGTGTAGGCCCGGACAGTGTAGGCCCGGACAGTGTAGGCCCGGACACTGTGGGCCCGGTCAGTGTGGGCACGGACAGTGTAGGCCCGGACAGTGTGGGCCCGGACAATTTAGGTCCGGACAGACTAGGCCCGGAGGCCCAGGCACAGCCAAACGGAGGTTGCATAGCAACCCGCCTCCCGGCCCGGGCGGCCACCGTTGGCGGAGCGGGAGCACGTGCCCGCTAGCTGGGTGAGGTACGTGGGGCGCGGGGCGGTGACGTCGCCTTGTCCCGTATTTGGGAGTGAGAGTTGGCACCCTTATCTACACCTCAAGGCGGCACCTGTCATCGAGGATGCCCACCATTGGGCAGCCCCCTCTTCCCACTGCTGCCCCCCGGGCCGGAGGTACAGTAGCCTGAAGTCCCACACCACCAGGTTCAGGAACACCTACTTTCCCACAACCCTTGGGTTTTTAGTTTTAGTTTTAGAGACACAGCGTGGAAATGAACCACTCGACCCACCTTGCCCGTGCCGACCAGCGATCACCCCGTACACAAGCACCATCCCACACACACTAGGGACCATTTACAATTCTCACCGAAGCCAATATAACCTACGAACCTGCACGTCTTTGGAGTGTGGGAGGAAACCGGAGCACCCGGAGAAAACCCACGCAGGTCAAGGGGGAGAACGTACAAACCCCATACAGACGGCGCCCGTAGTCGGGATGGAACCCGGGTCTCTGGCGCTGTGAGGCAGCAACTCTACCGCAGCGCCACCGCGCCGGTAAGATTCTTGTATTTACATACACGACCCTAATCTTATCTCAACAACGATACACCACTCCAATGCACCTGTGCTTTTCTACTTATCTTTTGGCACTTATGTCTTGTTGCAGTGAACTGTTGTGGTTGAGTTTAGTTCAGTTTAATTTAACTGAGTTTAACTCAGTTGAGTTTAAGTGAGTTTAATTGAGTTGAATTTAGTTCAGTTAAATTTAGTTGAGGTTTAAATGAGTTTAATTTAGCTGAGTTTTGTTCAGTTAGATTTAATTGAGTTTAATTTAGATTAGTTTAAGTGAGTTTAATTTAGTTGAGTTTAGTTTAGTTGAGTTTAATTGAGTTTAGTTGAGTTTAAGTGAGTTGAGTTTAATTTAGTTGTTGAGGGTAGACACAAAATGCTGGAGTAACTCAGCGGGTCAGGCAGCATCTCCGGACAGAAGGAATGGGTGACGTTTCGGGTCGAGACCCTTCTTCAGAGTGATGTTGTGCAGTTTTTTTCCTCCCACATATTTAATTGAGTTGAGTTGAGTTTAATTTAGTTTATTGTCACGTGTACCGAGCGAGGTACAGCGAAAAGCCTTTTGCATAGGGATGATAAACTCAATCCTCTCCGTATCCACTCTATCCAGGCCGCTCACTATTCGGTGAGTTTCAATGAGGTCCCCCCTCATCCTTCTAAACTCCAGCGAGTACTGAAATAAACAATCACCATGTGGTTAATGCACAGAGTATTTAATGATTAATACTGTGGCCAATAAATACATTTGCAGATACACTCCATATAACAATCTAGACTTTAATAATTTACTATTTACACAAGGCACAAATAGAACGTGAGTGGAGCTTTGTTTAAAAGACCCTCTAAGTCGATTATGTTGAGTCAATAAGGATAAACAGAGTACATTTAGTTTAGGCAACAATATTCCCACCCTAATCTCACCCCTCTTAGCCTCCCCTCTCCTCCCCCAACCCCTTCACCTTGAGCTAGGGTTGCCAACTGTCCCGTATTAGCCGGGACTTCCCGTATTTTGGGCTAAATTGGTTTGTCCCGTATTAGGCCCGTGGGGGGCGCTGTAGGCCCAGAGGCTGTAGGCCCAGAGGCTGTAGGCCCAGAGGCTGTAGGCCCAGAGGCTGTAGGCCCAGAGGCTGTAGGCCCAGAGGCTGTAGGCCCAGAGGCTGTAGGCCCAGAGGCTGTAGGCCCAGAGGCTGTAGGCCCGGACAGTGTAGGTCAGGACAGTGCAGGCCCGGACAGTGCTGGCCTTGACACTGTAGGCCCGGACAGCGTAGGCCCGGACAGTGTAGGCCCGGACAGTGTAGGTCAGGACAGTGCAGGCCCGGACAGTGCTGGCCTGGACACTGTAGGCCCGGACAGCGTAGGCCCGGGCAGTGTAGGCCCGGACAGTGTAGGTCAGGACAGTGCAGGCCCGGACAGTGCTGGCCCGGGCAGTGTAGGCCCGGACAGCGTAGGCCCGGGCAGTGTAGGCCCGGACAGTGTAGGTCAGGACAGTGCAGGCCCGGACAGTGCTGGCCTGGACACTGTAGGCCCGGACAGCGTAGGCCCGGGCAGTGTAGGCCCGGACAGTGTAGGTCAGGACAGTGCAGGCCCGGACAGTGTAGACCCGGGCAGTGTAGGCCCGGACAGTGTAGGTCAGGACAGTGCAGGCCCGGACAGTGCTGGCCTGGACACTGTAGGCCCGGACAGCGTAGGCCCGGGCAGTGTAGACCCGGACAGTGTAGGTCAGGACAGTGCAGGCCCGGACAGTGCTGGCCTGGACACTGTAGGCCCGGACAGTGCTGGCCTGGACACTGTAGGCCCGGACAGTGCTGGCCCGGACAGTATAGGCCCGGAAAGTGTAGGCCCAGACAGTGCAGACCCGGACAGTTGGCCCGGACAGTGTAGGCCCGGGCAGTGTAGGCCCGGAGGCCCGGGCACCGCCTAACGGAGGTTGCATAGCAACCCGCCTCCCGGCCCAGGCAGCCACCATGGGTGTAGTGGGAGCACATGGCCGCCGGCTGGGTGAGGTCACATGGGGCGCGGGGCAGTGACGTCACCTTGTCCCT
Organism: Rhinoraja longicauda; assembly: GCF_053455715.1. Classification (NCBI taxonomy): domain Eukaryota; kingdom Metazoa; phylum Chordata; class Chondrichthyes; order Rajiformes; family Arhynchobatidae; genus Rhinoraja; species Rhinoraja longicauda. The sequence continues at coordinate 2,835,452 of NC_135954.1, read as the reverse complement.
TGTTTGGGAGTGAGGAAGTTGGCAACCCCTAACCCTTACCCCTCACCTCCAGTTTCACGTTTCACTCCTCCTCTTCTCACCTCCAGTCTTTGTCACTTATACCCACCCATCTGCTAATAGCCCCCTCTCCCCTGTATCCACCTATCACTTGCCAGGCTTTCTCCCACAACCACCTCTCGTTTCCATCTTCCTCCGCCCCTCCCCACCCCACCCAATACTGGACACACAGCAGCAGAATTAGGCCATTCGGCCCATCGAGTCTACTCTGCCATTCAATCATGGCTGATCTATCTCTCCCTCCTAACCCCATTCTCCTGCCTTCTCCCCGTAACCTTCGACTAACCAAATACCCACCCATCTTTGAAGGAGGGTCTCGGTCCGAAACGTCGACCATTCCTTCTCTCTCTCGAGACGCTGCCTGACCCGCTGAGTTCCTCCAGCATTTTGCATCTGCCCTTCGATTTAAACCAGCATCTGCAGTTCTTTCCTGCTCCTCACAAGACTAGTGTCTCTCCTTGAAACCATTGGGTGGAAACATCGTAAGGCAGGGGGGGAGGGGGAGGGGTTCCCAAACATTTTCGTCCCGTTTGCCCCTTTGCGACTTTTCGAAAGTAAATTTACCCCCCCTACCCTGTTTTGTTCAGTCATTTGTTTTACACTTCTACCATAATAAAGCAACAGACAAAGGGGACATTCTAAAGTACTGTTTTTAACATTATTATTTTGTTCAAATTTACCCCCTGGGTAGACAAAATTTACCCCCTGGTTGGGAACCCTTGTCGTAAGGCATAGGAGCAGAATTAGGCCATTCGGCCCATCGAGTCTACTCTGCCATTCAATCATGGCTGATCTATCTCTCCCTCCTAACCCCATTCTCCTGCCTTCTCCCCCTAACCTTTGACGCCCGTACTAATAAAATATCCATCCATTTGTGTCTTTGCTTGTTACTCTTAAAAAAAAAAAAATTGTGTCATCGCACAGCTGTTTGCCAATAGCAAGCAGATTTTAGTGAAGGGTCTCGACCCAAAACGTCACCCATTCCTTCTCTCCAGAGATGCTGCCTGACCTGCTGAGTTACTCCAGCATTTTGGGGAAACGTCACCTATCCACGTTCTCCAGAGATGCTGCCTGACCCGCTGAGTTACTCCAGCACTCTGTGAAACGTCACCTATCCACGTTCTCCAGAGATGCTGCCTGACTCGCTGAGTTACTCCGGCATTTTGTGAAACGTCACCTATCCGTGTTCTCCAGAGATGCTGCCTGACCCGCTGAGTTACTCCAGCACTCTGTGAAACGTCACCTATCCACGTTCTCCAGAGATGCTGCCTGACTCGCTGAGTTACTCCGGCATTTTGTGAAACGTCACCTATCCGTGTTCTCCAAAGATGCTGCCTGACCCGCTGAGTTACTCCGGCATTTTGTGATACCTTAAATCTAAGTGCCACGTGGTTGGCCTCTGCAAGATCCTTCACAGTGCGTGTGTCGTGCAGCAGGTCACAGCTCAGGAGATGTTCCATAGTCTGGAGGCCCCGTCCACACTGGCAGTCTGCCCCATCTTCAGTGTATCCCCACAAGAGCATATTCGATCTGCTCCTCCCCACCCGCGCCTGTCCTCAGTCTGTTGAGACGGCGCCAGGCTATCCACGGCTGGTCGGAACCTGGTGGGAGTTTCTCAGAAGGTTCGATTGCCACGCGAGTGTCTTCCGGAGATTTCTCCCGTCTCCCTTCCCAGAGTTTGAGCCTTTCTGGACGATGCACTGCCGTCCAGGCGAGGGACAGGAGAGATGCACTGCCGTCCAGGGGAGGGACAAACGCTGAGGTGGCAAAGAGTGGTCATGTAGGGCGGACAACCTCCTGACTGTCCGAGGCGTTCTTTTTGACTGGCCACAGCTCTTCTGAGTCCAAGAGATGCAATGCCAGAGAGTGGGTAGGCGTTGTCAGTCTTAGCAGGTTTCATGCATCCACTGATGCTTGCGACAGCTTGTGTTTAGCACAGGATCAATCTTCCCTGCATGAGCTGAGCGCTCCAACATTGCGCAGGCAGACTCGGCAGTGGGGAGAGCCAGAGAGCTGTTGATCGAATGGTTTTAGAATTTGCTCCCCGTTTTTGAGGTAGTCAACTTGCTAAGAAGAGCGAGTCAACGAGCCAACCCTAACAGTTAAGGAATACGCTGTAAACTAATGACAATTTATCCTTGTCTTGTCTTTACTTTTGTTTATAATGAATGATCTCTTGCTATCTATCCACTTTGCTGCTGTAACACTGTAAATATCCCCGGTGTGGGACGGATAAAAGGAATATATTATTATCATTATCATTATTATTATTATTATTATTATTATTATTATATTATTTCTGGAACTGACTTTTCCTTTAAGCTTGGTGATATGTGGATGATCAGCCATGATCGCGGTGAATGGCGGTGCTGGCTTGAAGGGCTGAATGGCCTCCTCCTGCACCTCTTGTCCATTGTCTATGATGTACTTTGTCGGTCAGAGATGGATGAAGAGTCACACCGAGATAGACTGCACTGTCACAGTGCTCCAATCTGACTCCATTCCACTTGATCTTCAACCTTTGATCTGCTGGCTTGTTCTGCAGGTGGAAGGGGCAGGCTTGGGTTTTAGATGGACTGGTGACTCTCAGGTGATTCTCTTTGTAGTTTGAGGGCAGGTTGACTAGGGTCTCACAAAGCTTCTGCCTTGAGGAAGTCAGCACTTTGGGTTGTAATACACAGGTCATCTGCAGAAATGAAACTCTTGATTTGTTACTCCTGGCCATTGTTGATAATTTCTAACACTTGGGAGTGACACAGTGTGGAAACAGGGCTCTTAGGCCCAACTTGCCCACACCGGCCAACATGTCCCATCTACACTAGAGCCACCAGCCTGCATTTGGCCCACATCCCTCCAAACCTGTCCTATATCTCTATATCACTGTCCATAAATCTCTCGTTTCCCTTTCCCCCCCTTCTCAGTTTGAAGAAGGGTCTCTACCTGAAACGTCATCTATCCATGTTCTCCAGAGATGCTGCCTGACCCGCTGAGTTACTCCAGCACTCTGTGAAACGTTATTTGTCCATCTTCTCCAGAGATGCTGCCTGACCCGCTGAGTTACTCTAGCACTCTGTGAAACGTCACCTATCCATGTTCTCCAGAGATGCTGCCTGACCCGCTGAGTTACTCCAACACTCTGTGAAACGTCACCTATCCATGTTCTCCAGAGATGCTGCCTGACCCGCTGAGGTACTCCAGCGCTTTGCATCTTTTTGTTGATCACTTCTCGGTTGGAGGGCTGGGGGGCGTAGGGAGTGAGGGAGGGGGAGGGAGGGGAAGGAAAGGGCAGAGGGAACAAGACAAGGGGTAAAGCCAGCCTCTCCTTCAAACCAGCCTCATGAGCCATCACTCCAGGATGTCTGTTTCAAAAGGCACAAGTTGATAATACAATAGGTTTGTGACGTAGGCACTGGGATCATCTTCATCCATATCTTCCGTAAACTCCTCACCGTTCTGTAGTCTGCAAGAAAGCAATATTCAGTCACAGTCATGGACTCACAGAGTGATACAGTGTGGAAACAGGCCCATCGGCCCAACTCGCCCACACCGGCCAACAATTTCCCAGCTACACTAGTCCCACTTGCCTGCGCTTGGTCCATAACCCTCCAAACCTGTCTTATCTATGTACCTGTCCAACTGTTTCTGAAACGATGGGATAGTCAGCCTGAAGAAGGGTCTCGACCCAAAACCTAGATAGAACTCTTAAGGATAGCGGAGTCAGGGGGTATGGGGAGAAGGCAGGAACAGGGTACTGATTGAGAATGATCAGCCATGATCACATTGCATGGCGGTGCTGGCTCGAAGGGCCGAATGGCCTCCTCCTGCCCCTATTGTCTATTGCTTATTGTCTATTGAAACGTCACCCATTCCTTCTCTCCTGGATGCTGCCTAACCCGCTGAGTTACTCCAGCATTTTGTGACACCTTCGATTTGTACCAGCATTTGCAGTTATTTTCCTACGGATAGTCCCAGCCTCAACTACCTCCTCTGGCAGCTTGTTCCATACACCCACCACCCTCTGTGTGGAAAAAAGTTACCCCTCGGATTCCTATTAAATCTTTTCCCCTTCACCTTGAACCTATGTCCTCTGGTCCTCGATTCCCCTACTCTGGGTAAAAGACTCTGTGCATCTACCCGATCTATTCCTCTCATGATTTTGTACACCTCTATAAGATCACCCCTCATTCTCCTGCGCTCCATGGAATAGAGACCCAGCCTGCTCAACCTCTCCCTGTAGCTCACACCCTCTAGTCCTGGCAACATCCTCGTCAATCTTTTCTGAACCCTTGAGAATATCTTTCCTATAACACGGTGCCCAGAACTGAGCACAGAAGACACAGACTAGGGTTTAGAAGGATGAGAGGGGATCTTATTGAAACATATAAGATTATTAAGGGGTTGGACATGTTAGAGGCAGGAAACATGTTCCCAATGTTGGGGGAGTCCAGAACCAGGGGCCACAGTTTAAGAATAAGTGGTAGGCCATTTAGAATGGAGATGATGACTTTTTCAGTCAGAGAGTTGTAAATCTGTGGAATTCTCTGCCTCAGAAGGCAGTGGAGGCCAAGTCTCTGAATGCATTCAAGAGATAACTAGATAGAGCTCTTAAGGATAGCGGAGTCAGGGGGTATGGGGAGAAGGCAGGAACGGGGTACTGATTGAGAATGATCAGCCGTGATCACATTGAATGGCGGTGCTGGCTCGAAGGGCCGAATGGCCTCCTCCTGCACCTATTGTCTATTGTGTATTGACATGTGAGGGCATAAAGTTTCAGTTCAGATTATTTAGTTTAGTTTAGTTTCTAGTTTGAATTTAATTCATTGTCACATGTACCGAGCGAGGTACAGTAAAAATCTTTTTTGTTGTGTGCTAACCAGACACCGGAAAGACTATACACTATGACGTGAATCGATCCATTTACAGTGTAAAGGGGATACACGACCAAGGGGATAACGGGAGTAACATTTCGTGCAAGGTAAAGTCCGATCAAGGATAGTCCCAGGGTCTCCAATGAGGTGGATAGGAGCAAAGATTACTAGAAGAACAAGATGGACCACTCCGTTGAAATCGCCTATACTGAAGTGTAGTACGCAAAGGAGCATAACGTCCGCCATTTTAGTAAGCAAAACCCGTAACGTCCGCCATTTTAGTAAGCAAACCCCGTAACGTCCGCCATTTTAGTAAGCAAAACCCGCCGTTCGCTCTGCCTCTAGCAGTGTAATCGGTGTGTTGGGGGAACAGTATGTGTGATGATACCATTCAAATGCAGAATATATCTCATCTATCAATTCACAGATTTTTGTTATTTTTCTTTTTAACTGTTTCCGCGAGTTTCTGCCTACTAAAACGGCGCCGTGACGCACTAAGGGTTTTAGGGTCCAGTGGTCTATCTTGCTCCTCTAGTATCTTTGGATGGGAGGTCAGGACCGCTCTCTAGTTGGCGAGAGGACGGTTCAGTTGCCTTATAACAGTTGGAACATGGACAATAGGTGCAGGAGGAGGCCATTCGGCCCTTCGAGCCAACACCGCCATTCAACGTGATCACGGCTGATCATCCACAATCAGTACCCCGTTCCTGCCTTCTCCCCCATATCCCTTGATTCCCTTAACCCTAAGAGCTAAATCTAATTCTCTCTTGAAAACAGCCGGGAAGAAACTGTCCCTGAATCTGGAGGTGTGCGTTTTCACACTTCTGTACCTCTTGCCCGATGGGAGAGGGGAGAAGAGGGAGTGGCCGGGGTGAGACTGGTCCTTGATTATGCTGCTGGCCTTGCCGAGGCAGCGTGAGGTGTAGATGGAGTCAGTGGAAGGGAGGTTGGTTTGTGTGATGGTCTGGGCTGCTGGCCTTGCCGAGGCAGCGTGAGGTGTAGATGGAGTCGATGGAAGGGAGGTTGGTTTGTGTGATGGTCTGGGCTGCGTCCACAATTCTCTGCAATTTCTTGCAGTCTTGGATGGAGCCGTTCCCAAACCGAGCTGTGATGCATCCCGATAAAATGCTTTCTGTGGCGCATCTGTAGAAGTTGGTGGGAGTTGTTGGGGGCATGCCAGACTTCCCAAAGTGTGTAACAGTGTGTCAACAATTGTGGATGATCAGCCATGATCACAATGAATGGTGGTGCTGGCTCGAAGGGCTGAAAGGCCTCCTCCTGCACCTGGCTCGAAGGGCTGAAAGGCCTCCTCCTGCACCTATTGTCGATGTTTTTAATAGAAAATGCATTCTCAGTGAAGGAAGAAATGCTTCAGACTGCAAGAGAGGTCACCTTGCTATCAGACTGTGGAGTTAATTGTGTCAAATAGATTAAAACATCAGAATGCATTGGGAACTTTTTGACTTTGACCTTTAAAGTGATTTAAAGCAAGCTCGAAGCTCTAAAGTAATTTAAAGGAAACTCAACGCTAGCATTTATTCCAAGAGGCCTTGTGTACAAAAGCAGGGATGTAATGCTGAGGCTGTATAAGGCGCTGGTCAGGCCACATTTGGAGTGTTGTGAGCAGTTTTGGGCCCCATATCTGAGGAAGGATGTGCTGGCTCTGGAGAGGGTCCAGAGGAGGTTTACAAGAATGATCCCGGGAATGAGTGGGTTAACATATGATGAGCGTGTGTCGGCACTGGGCCTGTACTCGCTGGAGTTTAGAAGGATAAGGGGGGACCTCATTGAAACTTACTGTATAGTGAGCGGCCTGGATAGAGTGGATGTGGAGAGGATGCTTCCACTAGTGGGAGAGTCTAGGACCAGAGGGCACAGAATTAAAGGATGGTCTTTTAGGAAGGAGATGAGGAGGAATTTCTTTAGTCAGAGGGTAGTGAATCTGTGGGATTCTCTGCCACAGACGGCTGTGGAAGCCAAGTCAGTGGATATTTTAAATTATAAATTATACTAATTCTTGATTAGTGTGGGTGTCAGGGGTTATGGGGAGAAGGCAGGAGAACGGGGTTGGGAGGGAGAGATAGATCAGCCATGATTGAATGGTGGAGTAGACTTGATGGGCCAAATGGCCTAATTCTATCACTTATGACCTTATTGAGTGAACGAGCATTGTTGCAGCTTTATAAATGCAAAACCTGTCTCCTTCGTACATCGACGGCACGGTGGCGCAGCGGTAGAGTCGCTACCTCACAGCGCCGGAGCCGTGGGTTCGATCCTGACCTCGGGTGCTGTCTAATTCCCAATGCAAAGAGTAGGAATAAACGGGTCCTTTTCAGAATGGCAGGCAGTGACTAGTGGGGTACCGCAAGGCTCAGTGCTGGGACCCCAGTTATTTACAGTGTATATTAATGATTTGGACGAGGGAATTGAATGCAACATCTCCAAGTTTGCAGATGACACGAAGCTGGGTGGCAGTGTTAGCTGTGAGGAGGATGCTAGGAGGCTGCAGAGTGACTTGGATAGATTAGGAGAGTGGGCAAATGCATGGCAGATGCAGTATAATGTGGATAAATGTGAGGTTATCCACTTTGGCGGCAAGAACAGGAAAGCAGACTATTACCTGAATGGTGGCAGATTAGGAGAAGGGGAGATGCAACAAGACCTGGGTGTCATGGTGCACCAGTCATTGAAAGTAGGCATGCAGGTTCAGCAGGCAGTGAAGAAAGCGAATGGTATGTTGGCATTCATAGCGAGGGGATTTGAGTATAGGAGCAGGGAGGTTCTGCTGCAGTTGTACAGGGCCTTGGTGAGACCGCACCTGGAGTATTGCGTACTGTTTTGGTCTCCTAATCTGAGGAATGACATTCTAGCCTTAGAGGGAGTACAGAGAAGGTTCACCAGATTGATTCCTGGGATGGCAGGACTTTCATATGAAGAAAGACTGGATAGACTCGGCTTGTACTCGCTGGAATTTACAAGATAGAGGGGGGATCTTATAGAAACTTACAAAATTCTTAAGGGGTTGGACAGGCTAGATGCAGGAAGATTGTTCCCGATGTTGGGGAAGTCCAGAACAAGGGGTCACAGTTTAAGGATAAGGGTGAAGTCTTTTAGGACCGAGATGAGAAAGTTTTTTTCACACACAGAGTGGTGAATCTGTGGAATTCTCTGCCACAGAAGGTAGTTGAGGCCAGTTCATTGGCTATATTTAAGAGGGAGTTAGATGTGGCCCTTGTGGCTAAAGGGATCAGGGGGTATGGAGAGAAGGCAGGTACAGGATACTGAGTTGGATGATCAGCCGTGATCACATTGAATGGCGGTGCAGGCTCGAAGGGCCGAATGGCCTACTCCTGCACCTATTTTCTATGTTTCTATGTTTCTATGTGCGTGCGCGCGCGCGGGGTTTGCACGTTCTCCCCTGTGATTGTGTGGGTTTTCTCCGGGCGCTCCGGTTTCCTCCCACACCCCAAGGACGTGCGGGTTTGTAGATCAATTGGGCCTCTCTAAAAATTGTCCCCAGTGTGTGGACGAGAAAGTGGGACAACATAGAGCTCGTGTGAACAGGCGATCGCTGGTCGCCAGGGACTCATTACATTGAAACATAGAAACATAGAAAATAGGTGCAGGAGTAGGCCATTCGGCCCTTCGAGCCTGCACCGCCATTCAATATGATCATGGCTGATCATCCAACTCAGTATCCCGTACCTGCCTTCTCTCCATACCCCCTGATCCCTTTAGCCACAAGGGCCACATCTAACTCCCTCTTAAATATAGCCAATGAACTGGCCTCAACTACCTTCTGTGGCAGAGAATTCCACAGATTCACCACTCTCTGTGTGAAAAAAACTTTCTCATCTCAGTCCTAAAAGACTTCCCCCTTATCCTTAAACTGTGACCCCTTGTTCTGGACTTCCCCAACATCGGGAACAATCTTCCTGCATCTAGCCTGTCCAACCCCTTAAGAATTTTGTAAGTTTCTATAAGATCCCCCCTCAATCTTCTAAATTCCAGCGAGCTAATTCTAAATTACATTAGCCTTCAGGGATACAGCGTGAAAACAGGCCCTTCGGCCCACTGAGTCCGCGCTGACCAAAAATCCCTCGCACACCAGTTCCATCCTTAACATACGAGGAACAATACACAGAATTCAATTAACATACAAACCTGTATATCTTTGGAGTGTGGGAGGAAACCAGAGCGCCCGGAGAAAACCCACGTGGGTCACATGGAGAACGTGCAAACTCCGTACAGACAGCACCCGTAGTGGCAGTGGAGACCAATTCTCTGAATGCATTCAAGAGAGAGCTAGATAGAGCTCTTAAGGATGTGGATGGAGTCGATGGAAGGGAGGTTGGTTTGTGGCTGCGTCCACAATTCTCTGCAAGTCACCATGGCAAGAGGGTGATTTGTCAGATTAGTCACGGCTCAGGAACACAGTTGACAGTTCTGTGGAAGATGAGGTGACCTGTGGAACAGGAATAGTACTGACTGACCCTCACTGGGCAATGGACCATCACACTCTGTCCAAATGATAGACTGAAGCAATTAGTTTAGTTTCAGTTTAGTTTAGTTTAGTTTAGAGATACAGCGCGGAAACAGGCCCTTCGGCCCACCGGGTCCGCGCCGCCCAGCGATCCCCGCACACTAACACTATCCTACACACACTAGGGACAATTTTTACATTTACCCAGTCAATTAACCTACAAACCTGCACGTCTTTGGACTGTGGGAGAAAACCGAAGATCTCGGAGAAAACCCACGCAGGCCACGGGAGAACGTGCAAACTCCATACAGACGGCGCCCGTAGTCGGGATCGAACCTGAGTCTCCGGCGCTGCATTTGCTGTAAGGCAGCAACTCTACCGCTGCGCCACCGTGCCGTCACTGGTCTCCACTGCCCTCTGTGGCAGAGAACTCCACAAATTTACAACAAATTCTCTGGGTGAAAATGTTTCTTCTCACCTCAGTTTTAAATGGCCTCCCCTTTATTCTTAGACTGTGTGGGCCCTGGTTCTGGACTCCCCCAACATTAGGAACATTTTTCCTGCATCTAGCTTGTCCAGTCCTTTTATAGTTTTATACATAACATAACATAACATAACATAACAACACTTTATTGTCACTCGGCACAACACCGAGCGAAATTTCAGCAGTCACACAAAATACAGCAAAAAGAAAAGAACACAGGACACCCGACCCCAACACAAACATCCATCACAGTGACTCCAAACACCCCCTCACTGTGATGGAGGCAACAAAACTTCCCCTCTCTTCCCCCCGCACCCACGGACAGGCAGCTCGACCCCTACCGAGGCAAACGACACGCACAGCCCCCGCAAGGGGATGGAAGGCCCCCCGGCCGAGCCGCCCCGGGCACCGAAACGTCCCGCGGCCGCACCGGGCGATGTTAAGTCCAACGGCCGAGCCGCACCGGGCACTGAAACGTCCCGCGGCCGAACAGCGCTGACGATGTTAAGTCCAGCGGCCAAGCCGCACCGGGCACTGAAACGTCCCGCGGCCACACCGGGCGATGTTAAGTCCAGCGGCCAAGCCGCATCGGGCATTGAAACGTCCCGCGGCCGAGCCGCACCGGGCATTGAAACGTCCCGCGGCCGAGCCGCACCGGGCATTGAAACGTCCCGCGGCCGAGCCGCACCGGGCACTGAAACGTCCCGCGGCCACACCGGGCACTGAAACGTCCCGCGGCCGCACCGGGCGATGTTAAGTCCAGCGGCCGAGCCGCACCGGGCACTGAAACGTCCCGCGGCCGAGCCGCACCGGGCACTGAAACGTCCCGCGGCCGCACCGGGCGATGTTAAGTCCAGCGGCCGAGCCACACCGGGCACTGAAACGTCCCGCGGCCGAGCTGCGCCGGCAATGTTAAGGCCCGCAGCCGAGCCGCACCGGGCACTGAAACGTCCCGCAGCCGAGCTGCGCCGGCAATGTTAAGGCCCGCAGCCGAGCCGCGCCCCGGGGAAGAGACCTAATAAAATAAAGGTTTCCCCCCGCCCCACCCCCCCACCCCACCCCACACCCCCACCACACACCCCCACCACACATACACAGCCAAAAACAGAAACAAAAACCATCCCAACACCGACACAAACAAAAAAAAAGAAAAAAAGACAACAGACTGCCAGAGAGCCGCAGCCGTTAGGCGCAGCCAACTCCTCCCATGACTTCTCTCTGTAAGAAGTTAGATGCAGGAAAATTTCTCAGCGACGCGCCGAGATCCACTACGATTCATCGAAGACTCCTCACGATCACGCCCGCGACACCCCGGCCAACGTTCGGTGACAGCCTAGTCGCCGGCAGTCGCCTAAGTGGGACAGGCCCTTTAGTGTGCGGGGATCGCTGGTCGGCGCGGGCCCGGTGGGCTGAATCGGCCTGTTACTGCGCTGTATCTGTAAACTAAACTAAAACTACATAGCGGGGATGTGCTCACAGTCTATCGGCGGCATCGGCAGCCGGCTGCGTGTCCGTGGCTGCGGCAATCTCCTGGTCAATCACCAGCGTCTCCGTGTTGGCCAGGCAGAATCCGTTGGAACGCATGATTTCTGTGGAGATAATTGGTTCAGTTCAGTTCAACGTCACGTGTGCTGAGGTACAGTGAAAACCCGTTGTTGCGTGCTAACCAGTCAGCGGAAAGGCAACAGACAATAGGTGCAGGAGGAGGCCATTCAGCCCTTCGAGCCAGCACCACCATTCAATGTGATCATGGCTGATAATCCACAATCAATACCCCATTCCTGCCTTCTCCCCATACCCACTGACTCCGCTATCCTTAAGAGCTCTATCTAGCTCTCTCTTGAAAGCATTCAGAGAATTGGCCTCCACTGCCTTCTGAGGCAGAGAATTCCACAGATTCACAACTCTGAGTGGAAAAGTTTCTCCTCATCTCCGTTCTAAATGGCCTACCCCTTATTCTTAAACTGTGGCTTAAATTGAATTAACTGGGTTAACCTTGAGATAACAAAATCAAATAACTGCGAGATTCAGAATCTCTGGGGTGTATTTGTAAAGCAGTAATTAATATTCTGCATGGATGACTTGGTTCGGGATTCTGCCACTAGAGAAAATAGATTCTCTGCGTCCTTAAACCTTTTATCGTGTTATTTAACTCCCGTATGGCAAGAAATGTAATCCTTTGATTCCCAAGCCATTCAAGTGGAAAGAATATTTCTTAAAGATTGTGACAAAAATATAAATATTGTACTTTTATCAAAGACTGACTGTCACTTCATTCAGAAGCATTATATTCCAGACCACAGTCATACAGTTCCTATACCTTCTTTAGGTTAGTTTTAGTTTAGTTTAGAGATACAGCGCAGAAACAGGCCCTTCGGCCCACCGGGTCCGCGCCGACCAGCGATCCCCGCACACTAACATTATCCTACACCCACTTGGACTCTGGACTCCCCCAACATTGGGAACATGTTTCCTGCCTCTAGCGTGTCCAATCCCTTAATAATCTTATATGTTTCAATAAGATCCCCTCTCATCCATCTAAATTCCAGCGTATACAAGCCCAGTCGCTCCAGTCTTTCAACATATGACAGTCCCGCCATCCCGGGAATTAACCTGGTGAACCTACGCTGCACGCCCTCAATACATGATTGCCATCGAGATGTCCACAGTGAACAAATACATTGTCACGGTGGCACAGCGGTAGAGTTGCTGCCTTACAGCGAATGCAGCGCCGGAGACCCGGGTTCCATCCCGACTACGGGCGCTGTCTGTACGGTGTTTGTAGGTTCTCCCCGTGACCTGCGTGGGTTTTCTCCGAGATCTTCGGTTTCCTCCCACACTCAAAAGACGTGCCGGTTTGTAGGTTAATTGGCTTGGTAAATGTAAATTGTCCCTAGTGTGTGTAGGATAGTGTTAGTGTGCGGGGATCGCTGGGCGGCGTGGACCCGGTGGGCCGAAGGGCCTGTTTCCGTTCTGTATCTCTAAACTAAACTAAATATATACACACATAGAATTTTTGTTCTTGCTTATTATATTATTTACAATGTTTACATATTCTGCTGTGATGCTGCACGTAAGAATTTCATTGTTCTGTCCGGGACATCGATACACTAAAACTCTCGTTTATTTGTTTGTTTGTTCCTGAACTACAGCCAAAACGGTACACGACACCGCGACAAGTTTAGTCCCACCTTACTCACCGTCGTCCCTTTGGTGCTAATGGAAGATGTTTCATTGAAATCGGTGTTATATTTTTCAAGTTATTCACATTTTAAAGTTTAAATCTATCTCCTAGGGAGGGAGGGGGGGAAGGGGTGGAGGGAGGGAAGGGGGGAGGATATGAGGTGGGGGGGAGGGGAAGGGGGAGTGGAGGGGGAGGGGAGGGAGAGAGGGAGGGAGAGAGGGAGGGGGCAGGGGGAGGGGGAGGGGGTGAGGAGAGGGTGCTACACCAATGCAGGAGAGGTTTGGGCCCAACTTGGTCTAGTTTGACAATAAAACACTCTTGACTATTGAGTGTTCCATTGAAGTGCAGTTCCACACTGCTCTCCACAGTGACACCGTGCTGGCACATGCACGCCTGGTACAGCAGGTGGCAGTGCTGAGCCAGGCTAAGACACAGAGTGCTGGAGTAACTCAGCGGGTCAGGCAGCATCTGTGGAGAACATGGATAGGTGACGTTTCACAGAGTGCTGGAGTAATTCAGCGGGTCATGCAGCATCTGTGGAGAACATGGATAGGTGACGTTTCACAGAGTGCTGGAGTAACTCAGCGGGTCAGGCAGCATTTCTCACCATCCTCTGTGTGGAAAATAAAAGCCCCTCAAGTTCCTAAGAAATCTTTCACCCCTCACCTTAAACTTATCACCTCTGGTCCTCGATTCCCCTACTCTGGGCAAGAGACTCTGTGCATCTACCCGATCTATTCCCCTCATGATTTTGTGCACTGCTACGAGACTTTGTACACCTCCTCCTCCTGCATTATAAGGAATGTAGTCCCAGCCTGCTCAGCCTCCTCCTACAGCTCAGGCCCTCGAGTCCTGGCAACATCCTCGTTAATCCTCTCTACACCCTCTCCAATTTAATAAACTTCATGAACCTGGGGATGATCCAGTTCAGTAAATACCTTAAATTCCACTGACATTTTTCACATGTTTTGCTGAGGAGTACTGGAACTTGCTCATTAGTCAAACTCATCTGACCTTGTTCTCACCCCGAGAGGCTTAGAACATAGAACACACAGCACAGAAACAGGCCCTTCGGCCCACATTGTCCATGCCGATCATAATGCCAAGATGAACTAATCTCCTCTCCCTGCATGTGATCCATATCCCTCCATCCCCTGCATATCCATGTGTCTGTGTAAAATGCTCTGAAACACCACTATCATATCTAGGGTTGCCAACTGTCCCGTATTAGCCGGGTCATCTCATATTTTGGAATAAATTGGTTTGACCAGTATAGGACCGCCCTTGTCCTGTATTAAGCCCAGGGGGCGCTGTAGGCCCGGACGCTGTAGGCCCGGACACAGTAGGCCCGGACAGTGTAGGCCCGGACAGTGTGGGCCCGGACAGTGTGGGCCCGGACTGTGTGGGCTCGGACAGTGTGGGCCGGACAGTGTGGGCCCCGACAGTGTACGCCCCGACCGTGTAGGGCCCGGACAGTGGAGGCCCCGGACAGTGTGGGCCCGGACAGTGTGGGCCCGGACAGTGTGGGCCCGGACAGTGTGGGCCCGGACAGTGTAGGCCCCGGACAGTGTAGGCCCCGGACAGTGTAGGCCCGGACAGTGTAGGCCCGGACAGTGTAGGCCCGGGCGCCGCCTCACGGAGGTTGCGTAGCAACCTGTCTCCCGGCCCGGGTGGCCACCATTGGTGGAGCGGGAGCAGGTGGCCGCTGGCTAGGTGAGGTCACGAGGGGCGGTGACGTCACCTTGTCCCTTATTTGGGAATGAGATAGTTGGCACCCCTAATCGTATCTGCCTCCACCAGCACCCGTGGCAGCGCGTTCCAGGGACCCACCACCCTGTGTAAAAAAAACACCTCCATTAAATTTCCCCCTCTCACCCGAAATCTATGCCCTCTAGTATTTGACATTCCCACCCTGGGGAAAGGTTCCGGCTGCCGACCTTTCCTATGCCTCTCATAATTTCATGTCAAGGATGTTTTATTATCACGTGTCCCAGATAGAACAACGACATTCTTAAGGGCCTGTCCCACTTTGGCGATTATTTAGGTGACTGCCGGAGACTGTCAAAGTCGTAGCAGATCGCCGACATTTTATTTGACCCCACGACAATGCCGAGTCAGGTCGATACAAGTCACTTTTTTTGTGAAACTAGCACCTGGCTAAGAGATTACACAATCTTTCGGAAACATCGCGGAAATTCCCACGCTGTCAATGCTTCTCCGGCATCCTAATTTTCGCTGAAATCACTGACAAGTCGGTAAGTACTTGAGAGTTTTGAAATATAACATCTTGCCCGGGTTACTTGAAAACCAAGCTTCACGGTATCAAGGAATAAACTGGATTGACTTCCAGTTTACTAATAGCAGCATTAAGAAATTTAATTTTAAACGTGGTTAAATGGATTTTTGTGCAGAGCGTGGGCATTCTTGGAAAGTGTACGGGAGATGCATATCTGGTTTCTGGGTTGCATATCTGGGTTGGGAGCCCACTTTAAATGTAATCGCTGATGGCCATAAACATCGCGAAAATCCCCACGCTTACCTGACCGTCAAACTGTCGCCTCCAATCTACCCGTCAAATGTTCTGACGGTAAATAAATTGGTTAAACACAAGTATTTTATGGTATCTTCAAATGCCTTCTCTTAATTTAATATTAGGTGCTTCTAAATGCATCTGCGACAACCTAGCAAACCTGGGGACAGCGTGCGACAGACAGCGCCCGCAATAAGCTACGATACCTGGCGATAAGCCAGCTGTCGCCCAGAAATGTCACTCCGGTTGATTTCTCAGCGACGCGCCGAGACCCGCTACGAGATTCATTGAAGACTCCTCACGATCACGCCCGCGACACCCCAGCAAACGTTCAGCCTAGTCACCGGCAGTCGCCGTAACATCGCCAAACTGGGACAGACCCTTCACTTGCAGCAGCAGCACAACAAATTATGGAGACATACTACACTTTAAACACCGAGCGAGAAAAAGTTTTTAAGCTTTTTAAAATGTTTGAAAGAGAAAAACTTTAAAAAAAAAGTTTTTAAAGAGTTAATGCTTTAACTTTGAAGAAAGTTAAAAGGTAAAAAAACTTTAAACTTTATAACAGTTAAAGTTTAAAAACATAAAAAAATGTTTTTTTAAAAACATATAAAAAGTTTATATAGATATATAAACTATGTAAGTTATCTCAATAGGGCAGTCACGGTGGTGCAGCGGTAGAGTTGCTGCCTTACAGCGAATGCAGCGCCGGAGGCCCGGGTTCCATCCCGACTACGGGCGCCGTCTGTATGGAGTTTGTACGTTCTCCCCGTGACCTGCGTGGATTTTCTCCGAGATCTTCGGTTTCCTCCCACACTCCAAAGGCGTGCAGGTTTGTAGGTTAATTAGCTTGGTAAATGTAAATGTAAAAATCTGAAGAAGGGTCGAGACCCGAAACGTCACCCATTCCTTCTCTCCAGAGATGCTGCCTGACCCGCTGAGTTACTCCAGCACTCTGTGTCTTAGCCTGGCTCAGCACTGCCACCTGCTGTACCAGGCGTGCAAGTGCCAGCAAGGTGTCACTGTGGAGAGGAGTGTGGAACGGCACTTCAATAGAACACTCAATAGTCAAGATAGACACAAAATGCTGGAGTAACTCAGCGGGACATGCAGTATCTCTGAATAGAAGGAATGGGTGACGTTTCAGGTTGAGACACGAAGAACAGTCTTGACCCAAAACGTCACCCATTCCTCTCTCTAGAAACATAGTAAATAGGTGCAGGAGGAGGCCATTCGTCCCTTCGAGCCAGCACCGCCATTCAATATGATCACGGCTGATCATCCACAATCAGTACCACGCTCCGGCTTTTTCCCCATATCCCTTGATTCCTTGAGCCCCAACTCTCTCTTGAAAACTTAGAGATGCTGCCTGACCCGCTGAGTTACTCCAGCACTCTGTGAAACGTCACCTATCCATGTTCTCCACAGATGCTGCCTGACCCGCTGAGTTACTCCAGCACTCTGTGAAACGTCACCTATCCATGTTCTCCACAGATGCTGCCTGACCCGTTGAGTTACTCCAGCATTTTGTGTCCATCTTTGATTTAAACCAGTATCTGCAGTTCATTCCTACTCAAGAGTCAAGAGTGTTTTATTGTCGTGTGTCCCAGGCACAACAATGACATTCTTTCTTGCAGCAGCACAACAGAATTTGTAAACATAGCCCACTGTTAACAATATAAACAACGAGAATAAAACTTCAGTGCGTGTGTATATTTAGTGAAACTTAGTCAGTGTCATAGAGTGATACAGTGTGGAAACAGGCCCTTTGGCCCAACTCACCCACACCGGCCAACAATGTCCCAGCTAACCTAGTCCCACCTGCCTGCGCTTGGTCCATAACCCTCCAAACCTGTCTTATCCATGTACCTGTTCAACTATTTCTTAAGCGTTAGGATAAGCCCAGCCTCAACTACCTCCTCTGGCAGCTTGTTCCATACACCCACCACCCTCTGTGTGAAAAGGTTACCCTCAGATTCCTATTAAATCTTTTCCCCTTCACCTTGAACCTATGTCCTCCGGTCCTCGATTTCCCTACTCTGGACAAGAGACGCTGTGCATCTACCCGATCTATTCCTCTCATGGTTTTGTACACCTCTATAAGATCTCCCCTCATCCTCCTGCGCTCCTTGGAATAGAGACCCAGCCTGCTCAACCTCTCCCTGTAGCTCACACACTCTAGTCCTGGCAATGTCCTCGTAAATCCTCTCTGAACCCTTTCGAGCTTGACGATATCTTTCCAGTAAGTTGGTGCCCAGAACTGAGCACAATATTCTAAATGCGGTCTCACCAACGTCTTGTACAACTGCAACATGACCTCCCAACCTCTACACTCAATACTCTGACTGTGGCTTCGCTCACCTGAGATCCTGGCGGGGGTTTGGTAGGCCGTGGGAACGACGTGATCGTGGTCATCCTTCAAGACCTGGTCAATGGATGACCGTTCAAAGAAGGTCAGGACAATCTCTGACCTGGAGTACTGGGTGACAAGAGGGAGACAGGAGGGAGAGTGAGAGACGTAAACCACACCAGTCCTTGGGCTTTGTGGAACGTATCACAGTTCCGTTCAGTTCCGTGCGGCCGGCACGGTGATGCAGCGGGTAGAACCGCTGCCTCACAGCGCCAGAGACCCGGGTTCCATCCCGACCGCGGGAGCTGTCTGTACGGAGTTTGCACCTTCTCTCCACGTGACCTGCGTGACCTCCGAGATCTAGAGAGAGCTAGATAGAGCTCTTAAGGATAGCGGAGTCAGGGGGTACGGGGAGAAGGCAGGAACGGGGTACTGATTGAGAATGATCAGCCATGATCACATTGAATGGCGGTGCGTACTGGCTCGAAGGGCCGAATGGCCTCCTCCTGCACCTGTTGTCTATTGTCTATCTCAGGTTTCCTCCCACACTCCAAAGACATACAGATTTGTCGGTTAATTGGCTTGGTGCCAATGTAAAAACTGTCCCTAGTGTGTATAGGGTAGTGTTAATGTGCGGGGATCGTTCGTCAGTACAGACTCAGTGGGCCGAAGGGCCTGTTTCCACATTCTATGACTATGACACGATGATGCTATGACTCGATCATAAGATCATAAGTGACAGGAGCAGAATTAGGCCATTCGGCCCATCGAGTCTACTCCGCCATTCAATCATGGCTGATCTATCTTTCCCTCCTAACCCCATTCTCCTGCCCTATAACGTATGATAATATAGAATCATAAAAAATAGGTGCAGGAGTAGGCCATTCGGCCCTTCGAGCCAGCACCGTCATTCAATATGATCATGGCTGATCATTTTCAATCAGTACCCCGTTCCTGCTATCTCCCCATATCCCTTGATTCCCTTAGCTCCAAGAGCTAAATCTAACTCTCTCTTGAAAACATCCAGTGAATTGGCCTCCACTGCCTTCTGTGGCAGAGAATTCCATGGATTCACAACTCTCTGGGTGGAAACGTTTTTCCTCATCTCAGTCCCAAATGGCCCACCCCTAATTGTTAAACTGTGTGACCCCCTGGTTCTGGACTCCCCCAACAAGGGGAACATTGTTCCCTGCATCTAGATGTGACTCTTTGATGATACTTACTTTGCAAGGCAAGCCAATTATAATCTTCAGCAACTTCTCAATTTCATTCAGTCTTGTTTCAATGTCAGGAGCCTCTTTCACTGCGACTAAACCTGGGAAAGACAGAGTTAACAGAACAGTTACCAACCTCCACATGGCACAGGGAGACTGGGGCAGTGGGGGTGTGTGGATCACGTGCAGGCAGAGGCGTTAGTTTATCTTGGTGTTATGTTTGGTACGGACATGGTAGGTCGAAGGACCCCTTCCTGTGCTGCACTTTTCTATCGAGAAACAAGGAGCTACAGATGCAGGTTTACAAATAATGACAAATGTGCCGGAGTAACTCAGCGGGTCAGGCAGCATCTCTGGAGAACATGGATGGGTGACGTTTCACAGAGTACTGGAGTAACTCAGCGGGTCAGGCAGCATCTGTGGAGAAAATGGATGGGTGACGTTTCACAGAGTGCTGGAGTAACTCAGCGGGTCAGGCAGCATCTCTGGGGAACATGGTTAGGTGACGCCTCAATTCCTTAGAAGGTTTATGAAGTTCGGCATGTCCCCATCAACTCTCACCAACTTCTACAGATGCACCAGAGAAAGCATTTTATCAGGATGCATCACAGCTTGGTTTGGGAACAGCTCCATCCAAGACCGCAAGAAATTGCAGTGAATTGTGGACGCAGCCCAGACCATCACACAAACCAACCTCCCTTCCATTGACTCCATCTACACCTCACGCTGCCTCGGCAAGGCCAGCAGCATAATCAAGGACCAGTCTCACCCCGGCCACTCCCTCTTCTCCCCTCTCCCATCGGGCAAGAGGTACAGAAGTGTGAAAATGCACACCTCCAGATTCAGGGACAGTTTCTCCCCAGCTGTTATCAGGCAACTGAACCATAGAAACATTGAAAATCGGTGTCGGAGGAGGCCATTTGGCCCTTCGAGCCAGCACCGTCATTCATTGTGATCATGGCTGACCATCCACAATCAGTAACCCGTGCCTGCCTTCTCCCCATAACCCTTGATTCCACTAGCCCCTAGAGCTCTATCAAACTCTCCTTTAAATTCATCCAGTGAATTGGCCTCCACTCTCTGGGTGAAAAAGTCTTTTCTCACCTCAGTTTTAAATGGCCTCCCCTTTATTCTTAGACTGTGTGGCCCCTGGTTCTGGACTCCCCCAACATTGGGAACATTTTTCCTGCATCTAGCTTGTCCAGTCTCTGGACAATTTTATACGTCTCTACAAGATCCCCTCTCATCCTTCTAAACTCCAGTGAATAAATCATGAAATCGCCCTGCTTTAGGAAGGATATCACTAAGCTGGAAAGAGTGTAGAGAGGATTTTACTTTACTTTTTACTTTTGAGATACAGCGCGGAAACAGGCCCTTCGGCCCACCGAGTCCGTGCCAAGCAGCGATCACCCAGCTCACAAGCACTATCCTACACACACAAGCAAAGAGTGGGGATAAATGGGTCCCTTTCAGAATGGCAGGCAGTGACTAGTGGGGTACCGCAAGTCTCGGTGTTGGAACCGCAGCTATTTACAATATACATTAATGACTTGGATGAAGGGATTAAAAGTACCATTAGCAAATTTGCCGATGATACAAAGCTAGGTGGCAGTGTGAACTGTGAGGAAGATGCTATGAGGTTGCAGGGTGACTTGGACAGGTTGTGTGAGTGGGCGGATGCATGGCAGATGCAGTTTAATGTGGATAAGTGTGAGGTTATCCACTTTGGTGGTAAGAATAGGAAGGCAGATTATTATTTGAATGGTGTCAAGTTAGGAACAGGGGACGTACAACGTGATCTGGGTGTCCTAGTGCATCAGTCACTGAAAGGAAGCATGCAGGTACAGCAGGCAGTGAAGAAAGCCAATGGAATGTTGGCCTTCATAACAAGAGGAGATGAGTATAGGAGCAAAGAGGTCCTTCTGCAGTTGTACAGGGCCCTAGTGAGGCCGCACCTGGAGTACTGTGTGCAGTTTTGGTCTCCAAATTTGAGGAAGGATATTCTTGCTATTGAGGGCGTGCAGCGTAGGTTTACTAGGTTAATTCCCGGAATGGCGGGACTGTCATATGTTGAAAGACTGGAGCGACTAGGTTTGTATACACTGGAATTTAGAAGGTTGAGAGGGGATCTTATCGAAACGTATAAGATTATTAAGGGGTTGGACATGTTAGAGGCAGGAAACATGTTCCCAATGTTGGGGGAGTCCAGAACCAGGGGCCACAGTTTAAGAATAAGGGGTAGGCCATTTAGAACTGAGATGAGGAAAAACTTTTTTAGTCAGAGAGTTGTGAATCTGTGGAATTCTCTGCCTCAGAGGGCAGTGGAGGCCAATTCTCTGAATACATTCAAGAGAGAGCTAGATAGAGCTCTTAAGGATAGCGGAGTCAGGGGGTATGGGGAGAAAGCAGGAACAGGGTACTGATTGAGAATGATCAGCCATGATCACATTGAATGGCGGTGCTGGCTCGAAGGGCCGAATGGCCTACTCCTGCACCTATTGTCTATTGTCTATTGTCTATACTGGGGACAATTTACACTTATACCAAGCCAATTAACCTACAAACGATCCCCGCACACTAACACTATCCTACACCCACTAGGGACAATTTACATTTATACCAAAACCAATTAACCTACAAATCTGCACGTCTTTGGAGTGTGGGAGGAAACCGGAGATCTCGGAGAAAACCCACGCAGGTCACATAGAAACAGAGAAAATAGGTGCAGGAGTAGGCCATTGGGCCCTTCGAGCCTGCTCCGCTCGAAGGGCCGAACGTTTACGGGGGGAGAATGTACAAACTCCGTACAGACAGCGCCCGTAGTCGGGATGGAACCCGGGTCTCTGGCGCTGTGAGGCAGCAACTCTACCGCTGCGCCACTTGTCGTATTGAGTGGAGCAATGACATCATCGGACTTTATGAGTCACTGCTGAAGAATGTTGTTCACATTAAGAAACAGCTGGCTTGCCGTCTGCTGGACTGTGTTGCAAGACCGACAGACAGCGGCCTTCCTCAGTCTAAACGTCTTGCAGCAGGTTACTTGTGCTCTTTAAGCAAGAGGCAGCACTTGTGATCGTTCGTGTAAGTTATGGTAGTCCCAGCCTCAGCTACCTCCTCCTCCGACAGCTCGTTGCACACGCCCACCACCCACTGTGCGAAAAAGCTGGCCCTCAGATTCCGAGTAAATCTTTCTCCTCTCACTGGCATATGAGGAAAGATTGGAAAGACTGGGCTCGTATTCACTGGAGTTTAGAAGGATGAGAGGAAATCTGATAGAGACGGATAAAATTATTAAATTTCTGGACAAGCTAGATGCAGGAAAAATGTTCCCAATGTTGGGGGAGTCCAGAACCAGGGGCCACACAGTCTAAGAATCAAGGGGAGGCCATTTAATACTGAGGTGAGAAGAAACTTTTTCACCCAGAGAGTTGTGAATTTGTGGAATTCTCTGCCGCAGAAGGCAGTGGAGGCCATATCACTGGATGGATTTAAAAGAGAGTTAGATAGAGCTCTAGGGGCTGGTGGAATCAAGGGATATGGGGAGAAGGCAGGCACGGGTTACTGATTGTGGATGATCAGCCATGATCACAATGAATGGCGGTGCTGGCTCGAAGGGCCGATTGGCCTCCTCCTGCACCTATTTTTAGTTTCTATGGAACTGAACCATCCCACCACAACCGGAGAGTGGTCCTGAGCTGCCATCTACCTCATTGGAGTCTTAATAGGACTTTATAGGACTTTACCTTGCACTGAACGTTATCCCCTTTACCCTGTATCTGTGCACTGTAAATGGATCGATTGTAATAGTGTGTTGTCTTTCTGCTGACTGGTTTGCACGCAACAAAAGCTTTTCACTGTACCTCTGTGTAGGAAAATAACTGCAGATGCTGGTACAAATCAAAGGTATCACAAAATGCTGGAGTAACTCAGCGGGTCAGGCAGCATCTGGGAGAGAGGGAATGGGTGACGTTTCGGGTCGAGACCCCTTCTTCAGACTGCGGTACCTGTGACAATAAACTAAACTGACGTGACAGCACCTCATATTTCGCTTGGGTAGTTTACACCCCAGCGGTATGAACATTGACTTCTCTAACTTCAATAACCCCTTGCTTTCCCTCCCCCTTCCCAGTTCTCCGACCAGTCTCTGTCCCTGATTATATTTTATCTCTGTTTGTTTTGTTGTTACCTTCTCCCAGCTAACAATGTTCTAGTCTACATTTTCCTTGATTCGCATCCCCTTTGATGTCTTGTTCTCACACCACTTCCTTATCTCTGTATCTCCCCCTCCCCGGAATGGCGGGACTGTCGTATGTTGAAAGACTGGAGCGACTAGGCTTGTATGCACTGGAATTTAGAAGGATGAGAGGAGATCTTATCGAAACGTATAAGATTATTAAGGGGTTGGACACGTTAGAGGCAGGAAACATGTTCCCAATGTTGGGGGAGTCCAGAACCAGGGGCCACACAGTTTAAGAATAAGGGGTAGGCCATTTAGAACTGAGATGAGGAAAAACTTTTTCAGTCAGAGAGTTGTGAATCTGTGGAATTCTCTGCCTCAGAGGGCAGTGGAGGCCAATTCTCTGAATGCATTCAAGAGAGAGCTAGATAGAGCTCTTAAGGATAGCGGAGTCAGGGGGTATGGGGAGAAGGCAGGAACGGGGTACTGATTGAAAATGATCAGCCATGATCACATTGAATGGCGGTGCTGGCTCGAAGGGCCGAATGGCCTCCTCCTGCACCTATTGTCTATTGTCTGACGCTCAGTCTGAAGAAGGGTCGCGATCCGAAACGTCACCAATTCCTTCTCTCCAGAGATGCTGCCTGACCCACTGAGTTGCTCCAGCACTCTGTGAAACGTCACCTATCCATGTTCTCCAGAGATGCTGCCTGACCCGCTGAGTTACTCCAGCACTCTGTGAAACGTCACCTATCCATGTTCTCCAGAGATGCTGCCTGACCCGCTGAGTTACTCCAGCACTCTGTGTCTATCTTCGGACATGATTACAATGAAGTGGTCGACAGTGTACTGATACAGGATAACGTGAATAACGTTTAGTGCAAGATACAGTCCAGTAAATTCTCATTAAAGATAGTCCGAGGGTCTCCAATGAGGTGGATGGGAGGTCAGGACCACTCTCTAGTTGGTGCCAGGACTGCTCAGAGCAATGCTTTGTTTTGTATGCAATCCAAACAGATGGGGTTCCCAATGTACCCACTCATCATCACCCCCTCTTTATACCATCTCCAACTCCTTAACAAAAAGTATTTTATAGAAAATAGGTGCAGGAGGATTCCATTTGGCCCTTCGAGCCAGCACCACAATTCATCGTGTTCATGGCTGATCATCCACAATCAGTAACCCGTGCCTGCCTTCTCCCCATACCCCCTGATTCCGCTAGCCCCTAGAGCTCTAGATCCGTGTAATAAGCCTGTTTCTCTCGTTTCCCTTATCTCTGACCAGTCTGAAGAAAGCCCGCTGAGTTACTCCAGCACTCTGTGAAACGTCACCTATCCATGTTCTCCACAGATGCTGCCTGACCCGCTGAGTTACTCCAGTATTTTGTGTCTATCTTCGATTTAAACCAGCATCCTGTGTAGTTCCATAGAAACATAGAAAATAGGTGCAGGAGGAAGCCATTTGTCCCTTTGAGCCAGCACCGCCATTCATTGTGATCATGGCTGATCATCCACAATCAGTAACCTGTGCCTGCCTTCTCCCCATACCCCCTGATTCCACTAGCCCCTAGAGCTCTATCTAACTCTCTCTTAAATCCATCCAGTGAACTGGCCTCCACTGCCCTCTGTGGCAGAGAATCCCACAAATTCACAACTCTCTGGGTGAAAAAGGTTTTTTTATATCACTTTCTGCACTATTAAAAGGGCCCCATTGAGATGAAAAGGATTCATTTGAGTCTTCACGGTGGCGCAGCGGCAGAGTTGCTGCCTCACGGCGCCAGAGACCCGGGTTCCATCCCGACTATGGGTGCTGTCTGTACGGAGTTTGTACGTTTTCCCCGTGACCTGCGTGGGTTTTCTCCGGGTGCTCCGGTTTCCTCCCACACTCCAAAGACGTGCGGGTTTGTAGGTCACTTGGATTGTTGTAAATGTAAAATTCGTCTCTAGTGTGTGTAGGATAGTGTTAGTGTGCGGGGATCGCTGGGCGGCGCGGACCCGGTGGGCCGAAGGGCCTGTTTCCGCGCTGTATCTCTAAACCAAACGAAACTAAAAAAAGGAAAGGTTTTGGTTTAGTATTGTCAGGTGTACTGAGGTGCAGTGAAAAGCTTTGTGTTATGTGTTATCCAAACACATCAGATAAGACTACACATTATTAGTCAAACCAAACTCAAGTACAACAGGTGGAGGAGCAAAGGGGAAGATACAGAGTGCAGAATATTGTTCTCAGCATCGTAGCGCATCAGTTCCACAGACAAAGTCCAATGTCCGCAATGGGGTAGAGGTGAATCGGACAGTACCCTGGCTTGTGGAAGGGCCGTTCAGAAGCCTGACAACAGAGGGGAAGAGGCTGTTCCTGAGTCTGGTGGTGCGCGCTTTCAAGCTTCTGTACCTTCTGCAGTACGGGAGTGGGGAGAAGGAGGGATGACCGGGGTGGGACAGGGACAAGTCTTCAATTATCTTGGCATGCACAGCTGGCTGTGGGAGAGACCGATCACATCTGGCGGAGGGTGAGACCGGACACATCTGGAACAGCTACCAGGAGATCGCCGATCAAGCTGGAAAGGGTACGGAGAAGATTCACGAGGATGTTGCCAGGACTAGAGGGTGTGAGCTACAGGGAAAGGTTGAGCAGGCTGGGACCCTATTCTCTGGAGCGCAGGAGGATGAGGGGAGATCTTATAGAGGTGTACAAAATCATGAGAGGAATAGATCGGGTAGGTGCACAGAGTCTCTTGCCCAGAGTTGGGGAATCGAGGACCAGAGGACATAGGTTCAAGATGATGGGGAAAAGATTTAATAGGAATCCGAGGGGTAACTTTTTCACACAGAGGGTGGTGGGTGTATGGAACAAGCTGGCAGAGGAGGTAGTTGAGGCTGTGACTATCGCAACGTTTAAGAAACAGTTGTACAGGTACATGGATAGGACAGGTTTGGAGGGATATGGACCAAACGCAGGCAAGTGGGACTAGTGTAGCTGGGACATTGTTGGCCGGTGTGGGCGAGTTGGGCCAAAGGGCCTGTTTCCACACTGTGTCACTCTATGACTCTATGACTCGATACCAAACCCTGAGTACAGACACAGACCACGTGGGCTCATTAAATACTTCCACTTGCTGTCCCCAGAGTAACTCTCCACAAAGCGTGTCTCACCATGACTACAGCAGAATCCCAGTAATCATATGTGTTGGGAGGAATTGCAGATGCTGATTTACACCAAAGATAAACACAGAGTGCTGGAGTAACTCAGCGGGTCAGGCAGCATCTCTGGAGAACGTGGCTAGCTGACGTTTCACAGAGTGCTGGAGTAACTCAGCGGGTCAGGCAGCATCTGTGGAGAACATGGATAGGTGACGTTTCACAGAGTGCTGGAGTAACTCAGCGGGTCAGGCAGCATCTGTGGAGAACATGGATAGGTGACGTTTCACAGAGTGCTGGAGTAACTCAGCGGGTCAGGCAGCATCTCTGGAGAACATGGATAGGTGACGTTTTGGGTCGAGCTTTCTTCAGACTGGAAACGAGAGAAACAGGCTTATTACACTGACCTTTGGCTGCCTGGTAATTCATTTCCTGTGAAGACCTGTAATAACTATTTCTAAATGACTTCTATGTTAACACCCTCCCTGATGTATTCCCAACTCAACGCTGCTGGAGAGGCCAGGGTTATTTCCTGAATTCAAGGAAGTGTGAAAGTAGGCGTAGGGAATGCTTGCCTTCAGCGGTCATGGCATTGAGTACAAGAGTCAGGAAGTCACGATGCAGCTCTGTGGGACTTTGGTCAGGCTGCATTTGAAGTATTGCGTGCAGTTTAATTTAGTTTAGTTCAGAGATACAGCGTGGAAACAGGCCCTTTCGGCCCACCGGGTCCGCGCCGACCAGCGATCCCCGCACACTAACACTATCCTACACTCACACTAGGGACAAAGCTAATTATAGACAATAGACAATAGATAATAGGTGCAGGAGGAGGCCATTCGGCCCTTCGAGCCAGCAACACCATTCAATGTGATCACGGCCGAGTTAGATGTGGCCCTTGTGGCTAAAGGGATCAGGGGGTATGGAGAGAAGGCAGGTACGGGATACTGAGTTGGATGATCAGCCATGATCATATTGAATGGCAGTGCAGGCTCGAAGGGCCGAATGGCCTACTCCTGCACCTATTTTCTATGTTTCTATGATCATTCTCAATCAGTACCCCGTTCCTGCCTTCTCCCCATACCCCCTGACTCTGCTATACTTAAGAGCTCTATCTAGCTCTCTCTTGAAAGCATTCAGAGAATTGGCCTCCACTGCCTTCTGAGGCAGAGAATTCCACAGATTTACAACTCTCTGACTGGAAAAGTTTTTCCTCATCTCCGTTCTAAATGGCCTACCCCTTATTCTTAAACTGTGGCCCCTTGTTCTGGACTCCCCCAACATTGGGAACATGTTTCCTGCCTCTAACGTGTCCAACCCCTTAATAATCTTATATGTTTCGATAAGATCCTACACACCTGCACGTCTTTGGAGCGTGGGAGGAAACCGAAGATCTCGGAGAAAACCCACGCAGGTCATGGGGAGAATGTACAAACTCCGTGCAGACAGCGCCCGTGGTCGGGATGGAACCCGTGTCTCAGGCGCTGCATTTGCTGTAAGGCAGCAACTCTACCGCTGCGCCCATTGTGACCGACAGTTCTGGCCGCCCCCCATTACAGGAAGGATGTGGAGGCTTTGGAGAGAAGGGCAGAGGAGGTTCACCAGAACCATGCCTGGATTAGAGGGTTCCAGCTACAGGGAGAGGGTGGACAGACTGGGATGATTTTCTCTGGAGCGCCGGAGGCTGAGGGGAGACCTGATTAGAGGTTTATAGAATTCTGAGAGGCGTAGACAGGGTAGACAGTCAGAACCTTCTTTCCCCAGAGTGGGAATGTCAAATACTAGAGGGCACAACTTTAAGGTGAGAGGAGGAATGTTTAAAAGAGAATATGGATAGATGATGTTTCTGTTGTGGAACTCATTATCACAGAAGGCTGTGGAGGCCAAGCCAATGGAGATTTTTAAGGCAGAGATTGATAGGTTCTTGATTAGTACAGGCCCTTCGGCCCTTCGCCCTACCGGGTCCGCGCCGCCCAGCGATCCCCGCACACTAACACTATCCTACACCCACTAGGGACAATTTTTACATTTACCAAGCCAATTAACCTACAAACCTGCACGTCTTTGGCGTGTGGGAGGAAACCGAAGATCTTGGAGAAAACCCACGCAGGTCACGGGGAGAACGTACAAACTCCATACAGACGGTACCCATAGTCAGGATCGAACCTGAGTCTCTGGCGCTGCATTCGCTGTAAGGCAGCAACTCTACCGCTGCGCCACCGTGCCACCCGTGATACAGTGTGGAAACAGGCCCCTCGGCCCAACTCGCCCCAACTCGCCCACACCGGCCAACCTGTCCCAGCTACACTAGTCCCACCTGCCTGCGCTTGGTCCATATCCCTCCAAACCTGTCCTATCCATGTACCTGTCCAACTGTTTCTTTAACGTTGGGATAGTCCCAGTCTCAACTACCTCCTCTGGCAGCTTGTTCCACGCACCCACCAGCCTTCAGACTGAAAAGGGAAGGGTCTCGACCCGAGAGGTCACCCGTTCCTTCTCTCCGGAGATGCTACCTGGCCCGCTGAGTTACTCCAGATGTTTGTGTCTATCTTTGATTTAAACCAGCATCTGCAGTTCCCTCTTACACACCAACCCAAGAAGTCCTCCACAGATGCTGCCTGACCCACCGAGTGTGTTTGTAGACTTTAAAAAAAAAAGCTTTTTGGGACTAGACTCGACCAAGTGGACCCGTTGGGCCCAAACCTCTCCTGTATTGGTGCAGCACCCTGTCCTCCCCCCCCCTCCCCTCTCCCCCTTCCTCCCCCTCCACCCTGCCCCCCCTTCCCCTCAACCCCCCTTCTCCTCCCTCCACCCCCTCCCTCCCCCCTTATCCTCCCTTCCCCCCTCCCTCCCTGGGAGATAGATTTAAACTTTAAAATGTGAATAACTTTAAAAATATAACACCGATTTCAATGAAACTTCTTCCATTAGCACCAAAGGGACGATGGTGAGTAAGGTGGGACTACAATTGTCGCGCTGTCCTGTGCCGTTTAGGCCGTAGTTCAGGAACAAACAAACAAACAAACAAACGAGAGTTTTAGTATATAGATACAGCATGGATCAGGCCTTTCGGCCCACCATGTCCGCGCCGACCAGCGATCCCCGCACACTAACACTATCCTACACACACTAGGGACAATAGACTACTTTTATCAAAGCCAACTGACCTACAAACCTGCACGCCTTTGGAGTGTGGGAGGAAACCGGAACACCCAGGGAAAACCCACGCAGGTGCAACACCTGTCCCTTTACCTCCCCCCTCAACTCCATCCAAGGACAGTCTTTCCAGGTGAGGCAGAGGTTCACCTGCACCTCCTCCAACCTCATCTATTGTATCCACTGTCCCAGGTGTCAACTTCTCTACATCGGCGAGACCAAGCGCAGGCTCGGCGATCGTTTCGCTGAACACCTCCGCTCAGCCCGCCTCAACCTACCTGATCTCCCGGTGGCTCAGCACTTTAACTCCCCCTCCCATTCCCAATCTGACCTTTCTGTCCTGGACCTCCTCCATTGTCAGAGTGAGGCCCAGCGCAAATTGGAGGAACAGCACCTCATATTTCGCTTGGGTGGTTTACACCCCAGCGGTATGAACATTGACTTCTCTAACTTCAGATTACAAACTGCTTTCCCTCTCTCTCCATCCCCTCCCCCTTCTCAGTTCTCCCACTGGTCTTACTGTCTCCGACTACATCCTATCTCTGTACCCCCCACTCCCCTGACACCAGTCTGAAGAAGGGTCTCGACCCGAAACGTCACCCGTTCCTTCTCTCCTGAGATGCTACCTGACCCTCTGAGTTACTCCAGCACTTTGTGATACCTTTGGTGTGCGCACAGGATGCCAGGAACGACCCCTGGACATCTCCCCTCTGCACCAAGCAATTAGTTAGACAAACAGAGAGTTAATTGCAGGAAACATGCAGCAGAGGAAAAAAGAAGTGTTGTTGATATTGTTCAAAGTTTTCATGCCCTCATCTTGATTACAGAATATTGAGTACAGTGTAGAGGTTTAGGGTGGCACGGTGGCGCAGCGGTAGAGTTGCTGCCTCACAGCGCCAGAGACCCGGGTTCCATCCCGACTACGGGTGCTGTCTGTACGGAGTTTGTACGTTCTCCCCGTGACCTGCGTGGGTTTTCTCCGAGATCTTCGGTTTCCTCCCACACTCCAAAGACGTGCGGGTTTGTAGGTTAATTGGCTTGGTGTAAATGTACAATTGTCCCTGGTGTGTGCAGGATAGTGTAAATGTGCGGGGATCGCTGGTCGGCGCGGACCCGGTGGGCCGAGGGGCCTGTTTCTGCGCAGTATCTCTAAAGTAAACTAAACAAAACTAAGTTGGGAGGTCATGCTACAGTTGTACAGAAGACATTGTTTAGAGATACAGCGCGGAAACAGGCCCTTTCGGCCCACCGAGCCCGCGCCGTCCAGCGATCCCCGCACATTAACACTATCCTACACACACTAGGAACAATTTTTACATTTACCAAGCCAATTAACCTACAAACCTGTACGTCTTTGGAGAGTGGGAGGAAACCGAAGATCTCGGAGTAAACCCACGCAGGTCACGGGGAGAACGTACAAACTCCGTACAGACAGCACCCGTAGTCAGGATGGAACCCGGGTCTCCGGCGCTGCATTCGCTGTAAGGTGGCAACTCTACCGCTGCGCTACA
Source organism: Rhinoraja longicauda (assembly GCF_053455715.1). Taxonomy (NCBI): domain Eukaryota; kingdom Metazoa; phylum Chordata; class Chondrichthyes; order Rajiformes; family Arhynchobatidae; genus Rhinoraja; species Rhinoraja longicauda. The sequence goes on along the minus strand of NC_135954.1, from coordinate 2,804,307 downwards.
GTGACCTCCCGGTAGTGTTTGACATTAGTGAAACCACATGTAGAGTATTGTGTTCAGCTTTGGTCACTAAACTACAAAAATATCCCATAATCCCATCTCTGGAACACCAAGACAACAAGGAGATACGAGACAGCTTTCTGAAAACTGTGACCTCCAGGTTCAGGAACAACTTCTTCCCCAACAACCGTTGGGCTCTTGAAAACAGCACAATCTGAACCTTGGCTAGGAACTTGTAGGGACTGACTGTCTTTGGTTGCACTTTGGGATGTACTGGTATTGGGGTTATTAATTTAACAATGTCTTTGTTTAGAGTCAAAGAGTGATACTGTGTGGAAACAGGCCCTTCGGCCCAACTTGCCCAACTTGCCCACACCGGCCAACAATGTCCCAGCTACCCAAGTCCCACTTGCCTGCGCTTGGTCCACATCCCTCCAAATCTATTCCATCCATGTACCTGTCCAACTGTTTCTTAAATGATGGGATAGTCCCGGCCTCAACTACCTCCTCAGGCAGCTCGTTCCATACACCCACCACCCTCTGTGTGAAAAAGTTACCCCTCGGATTCCTATTAAATCTTTTCCCCTTCACCTTGAACCTGTGTCCTCTGGTCCTCGATTCCCCTACTCTGGGTAAGAGACTCTGTGCGTCTACCCGATCTGTTCCACCTGTTTTTTGTGTAGAGGTGCGATTAAGCTATTGCAAGTAAGAATTTTTTGTTCCGTTAATGCGTTCATACGACAGAAAAACACTGGAGACCCTCCGACTATCTTGGGAACATCTCCATCCAAGACCGCAAGAAACTGCAGAGAATTGTGGACGCAGTCCAGACCATCACACAAACCAACCTCCCTTCCATCGACTCCATCTACACCTCACGCTGCCTCGACAAGGCCAGCAGCATCATCAAGGACCAGTCTCACCCCGGTCACTCCCTCTTCTCCCCTCTCCCATCGGGCAAGAGGTACAGAAGTGTGAAAACGCACACCTCCAGATTCAGGGACAGTTTCTTCCCGGCTGTTATCAGGCAACTGAACCGTCCTACCACAACCAGAGAGCAGTGCTGAACTACTATCCACCTCATTGGTGACCCTCGAACTATCCTTGATCGGACCATGGGAGGTTACGGGAAGAAGGCAGGAGAATGGGGTTAGGAGGGAGAGATAGATCAGCCATGATTGATTGGCGGAGGTAGAGTTGCCGCCTTACAGCGAATGCAGCGCCAGAGACCCGGGTTCCATCCCGACTACGGGCGTTGTCTGCACGGAGTTTGTACGTTCTCCCCGTGACCTGCGTGGGTTTTCTCCGAGATCTCCGGTTTCCTCCCACACTCCAAAGACGTACAGGTTTGCAGGTTAACTGGCTTGGTAAATTGTAAAAATTGTCCCTAGTGGGTGTAGGATAGTGTTAGTGTGCGGGGATCGCTGGTCGGCACGGACCTGGTGGGCCGAAAGGGCCTGTTTCCACGCTGTATCTCTAAACTTGATGGCCGAATGGCCTAGTTCTGCTCCTATTACCTTGACTTTATGGCCTTGTGACTTTGCTGGCTTCATCTTGCACTAAACGTCACTCCCTTTATCCGGTATCTGTACACTGTGGGACGGCTCGATTGTAATCATGTATTGTCTTTCTGCTGACTGACTAGCACGCAACAAAAATCTTTTCACTGAACCTCGCTCGGCACACGTGACAGTAAACTAAACTAAACTAAAGAGATGCAGCCTGACCCGCTGAGCTCCTCCAGAGCTTTGTGTTTTACTCAAAAGACAGCAAACTCTGCAGACAGGGAGTGTGGAGACCTGGAAAGTCAGGGCTAAAATTGGGGCCCAGCAAAACCCTCAGAGCAGAAGGAGTCTGAAGAAGGGTCTCGACCCGAAACGTCGCCCATTCCATCTCTCTTGAGATGCTGCCTCACCTGCTGAGTTACCCCAGCATTTTGTGAATAAATTACCTTCGAGCAGAAGAGGTGGTAAGTTTCGAGATACAGTGTGGAAACAGGCCCTTCGGCCCACCGGGTCCGCGCCGACCAGCGATCCCCCCGCGACATCAACACTATCCTACACACACTAGGGACAATTTTTACATTCACACCAAGCCAATTAACCTACAAACCTGCACGTCTTTGGAGTGTGGGAGGAAACCGAAGATCTCGGAGAAAACCCACGCAGGTCAGGGGGAGAATGTACAAACTCCGTACAGACGGAGCCCGTAGTCGGGATGGAACCCGGGTCTCCGGCGCTGCATTCGCTGTAAGGCAGCAACTCTACCGCTGCTCCACCGTGGACTGCCCTAAGGGGTTTGGGCAAGGTGGTCACAGAGCGACCGGGGTCCACAACGGTAGGGGACTCGAGAACCAGAGGACATCGGTTTAAGGTCAGGGGGTTCAGTTCAGTTTAAATGCACAGAAACATAGACAATAGGTGCAGGAGGAGGCCACTCAGCCCTTCGAGCCAGCACCGCCATTTAATGTGATCATGTCTGATCATCCACAATCAGTAATCCGTGCCTGCCTTCTCCCCATACCCCCTTGATTCCACTAGCCCCTAGAGCTCTATCTAACTCTCTTTTAAATTCATCTAGTGAATTGGCCTCCACTGCCCTCTGTGGCAGAGAATTCCACAGATTCACAACTCTCTGCTCTGGGAGAAAAAGTTACTTCTCACCTCAGTTTTAAATGGCCTCCCCTTTATTCTTTGACTGTGTGGCCCCTGGTTCTGACTCCTCCAACATTGGGGAACATTTTTCCCGCATCTCGCTTGTCCAGTCCGTTTATTCTATATACTAAAACTCTTGTTTGTTTGTTCCTGAACTACAGCCTAAACGGTACAGGATAGCGCGACAATTGTAGGCCCACCTAACTCACCGTCGTCCCTTTGGTGCTAATGGAACAAGTTTCATTGAAATCGGGTGTTATATTTTTTAAGTTATTCACATTTTAAAGTTTAAATCTATCTCCTCGGGAGGGAGGGGGAGGAGGGGGGATAAAGGAGGGTGGGAGGGATGGTTGTGGGTGGGAGTGGAGGGAGGGGGGAGGAGGGGGGGAGGGGAGGGAGGGGGGAGGAGGGGGGGGAGGGGAGGGAGGGGGAGCAGGGGGTGGAGGGGAGGGGTGGAGGAGGGAGGGGGAGAGGGAAGGGAGGGGGAGCAGGGGGGTGGAGAGGGAGGGGGAGAGGGAGGGGGACGGGGAGGGGGTGTGGGAGGGGGACGGGGAGGGGGTGTGGGAGGGGGGGGTGTGGGGAGGGGGAGGAGAGGGGGAGAGAGGGGGGAGAGGGAGGGGGAGAGAGAGGGAGGGAGTGAGGGGGAGAGAGAAGGAGGGAGTGAAGGGGAGAGAGAGGGGAGGGAGTGAGGGGGGAGAGAGAGGGGAGAGGGGGGGGGGGGGGAGTGGGGGGGGGGGGAGGGCGTGGAGGAAGGGAGGGGGGGGAGGAGAGGGTGCTGCACCAATGCAGGAGAAGTTTTGGCCCAACGGGTCCTCTTGGTCCAGTAATTTTGTAATTTTTTCCAGTCCTTCCATCAGCTGTGGTTTAGTCCCAATCTTCCAACCCACCTCATTGCAGTTACACTTTTCCCTCGATATCTGATACTCTATAATGCTGTGACACTGTGATTCTGCACTCTGTTTATACTAACTGTTGTACTGGTGTAAGGCTTGATCGTTGACTGCACTCATAGATACGTAGACCATAGGTGCAGGAGTAGGCCATTTGGCCCCTCGAGCCAGCACCATCACGTGTGGTGTGATTTGATTTCACTGGATAGCAGCAAACAAAATCAATTCTCTATCTCTCAGTGCAAGTGATAAACCAATACCAATATCAATACTGACACCAATATTGATAACAGCACCCCTACCAATACCAACACTCATCCCAACACCAATACCGATTCCACTAGTGATACGCATGCCCACAGCGATACTGTTACCAATACGGATATTGATACAGATATCGATACCAATACTAATACAGACACCAATATTGATAACAGCATCCATACCCCAGACCACCACTGATACCAATGCCGACACTAATACCGATTCCAATACCGATTCCAATGGTGATACCAATACCAATATCAATATTAACACCAATATTGATAACAGCACCCGTACCGATACCGGCACTGATACCAATACCCACGCTAACACCGATACTAATATCAATACCAATACTGACAATAGACAATAGACAATAGGTGCAGGAGGAGGCCATTCGGCCCTTCGAGCCAGCACCGCCATTCAATGTGATCATGGCTGATCATTCTCAATCAGTACCCCGTTCCCTGCCTTCTCCCCATACCCCCTGACTCCACTATCCTTAAGAGCTCTATCTAGCTCTCTCTTGAATGCATTCAGAGACTTGGCCTCCACTGCCTTCTGAGGCAGAATTCCACAGATTCACAACTCTCTGACT